>NW_027613777.1:0-33785 GCF_965212315.1 Lampetra planeri
AATCCAAACTGAGGTAAAACAGCTAATCTGTTCTGAGGCCAGATGTTTGTGTGCGTGTGTATGTTTGTAGGATTAAAGGTGGAATTCATGAAAAGCAGTTTGTTTTGCAAAAGTGCTTCTGACTGAGTGTTGCTGGACACTATTCTGTCTTTGTGTGGACATTGAGTTCCAACTTCCTCCGAGCTCCTGAGCAGGTGGTTTTCTGTGGAACACCTTGACCTGAGCTCCACCCAGCAGCTCAGAGCCTGAGCCCAGAGGTCTGGGACAGAAATGTCTCTCCGTCCAGGACTGAGGCATCTGTATGTCCATCAGGGACAGCAGATGAGCATCAGTGTGGACGAGCGTTCATCCGTTCATCGCACTCAGCACTGTAACATGTCTTACTGACATTTGTGTCACTGTAAAGGTCACATGTTCTTAATTACGCTGCTGCTTCCACCGTCCATGTGATTTATTCTGACCTCGTCCTAGTGTGTGTGTGTGTGTGTGTGTCCACTAGCAGACCTTGGACTGTCTGACCCTGTGAGGATGTTTCTACTTTGATTGGAATTCCTCCACATGAGTGCGTGTGTATATGTGTGCGTGCCGAAGCAGTTTGTGTGGATGTATGTTTATGTGTAAACCAGGTGTCTGTTCATCATTAATGTGTCGCAGAAGTGTGTGATGTCAGTCAGTATGATAGAATTCACAAAATAAAGTTAGATACTAGAAATAAAAGATATGAAATAAGTCATGGAAACAAAACAGTTAAACAAAAACACAATGACTATTCATCTGACCTGCTTGAATCAGAGTTCAGCTGATTTTGAAAAGAGTTGAGAGTGTGTGTGCATGTGTGTGTGTGTGTGTGTGCGTGTGCGCGTGTGCAGGGGTGTTATGAAGTTGAATCAGGCCAGAGATGTAATAAGGTGTGTGTACTGGGCTGGGCCTTAAACATGTCAAAATTAATTTTTGTGTGTGTGTGTCCCCTTCCCCCAAAGTGAGGACGTGTGTTGTGCGTGAATTTTCCCGTTCAGTGTGTGTGTGTGTGTCTGTGTGTGGTGTAGCCGAGGTGGAGACGCAAAAAAGTTGAAAAAATGCTGATATTGTACTTTTCTCATATGAATATATTTATTTCGGAAAAATGTCGGCCCATTTTATTTTCCAGTATTACAGTATTCATGTCTACATTTTTTTCTTTGAACAGCTGACCAGGTCAAGAAACCTGTTTGTCAGACCGGGTCTGTCACACACATTTGATTTTCAACTGTCACTGAAGCCGGTTTCAATAAAACTACTTGTGACATGTCATATTTGGCTTTTGAAGTTGACTGAACATTTGCCTTCACTCTGAGGAAAAAATATCGAGATATATATCGCATATCGCCATTCAGCCTAAATATAAGGACATGACTTTGGGTCCATTTGGCCCAGCCCTAGTCACTCATCAGTCTCTGCTTCATGAAGAACCCCAGCTGCCCTTAAAGTTTTGTCGTCATCTGCCGTGGATGTCGGTGTCGTGATGGAGAAAACAGACGCATATTTTCAGTCCGTCCCATGGAGCGAAGGTTTGACACCGATCGTAGAGGAGCAGATGAGTGTTTTAGTGTCAGTGGACAAAAATTAGTCACAGTTCTATAATTCGTCTCCCAGCAGTGAGTTTCCTCCCAAGTCAGAGGCGACAGCTGAGCGCTGACAGGAAACGTCCACGATGGCTGCGTTTCATGGCCGCTGCCTTCACTCTCCCTATAAGACTAAGAGTCAGTTAAAGTCAGTAAAGTAAGGTGGACAGATGGACACACACACACACAAATATCCCACAGATTGGGGATACACCATGACAATTCTGCACGACACGACTCAGCATTTTTGACACATGATGAAACAGAAGACAAAGGGCTTACAACTTCCAAGAAGAAGAAAGCTGCATGTGAAGCCCAATATCAGCAGCCGTCCTGCTTAAACTACAGGTTTGTTGCTACAGGTGATCCTCAAGCACAAATACTGTATGTGGTGATGACATGGCGATAATATATCTTGTGTGTCATTGCCCCCCCCCCATCACCACTCAAACATTGAGTAAAAAAGTAGAAACGCTCACAGCGGCGCAGGACATCCATGTAGGGTGCATGTCAGTTCAACGCGGGAGCATTGAATCCAGCTGAATCCATAGAGCTGCAGAAGAGCAAAGCTGTTGTGTAGAAACATGACCAGTCTCTGTGATGTGGACAACAGGAGGCGGGAAACGAGGAGGGAAGGACGACATGCAAATGAGCGTTGAGACGGAGTGAGTGGAAACCCTGAGAGAGGAAGAAGCAGTAAGAAAGAGACCGATAAAGGCGAGTGTGAAAGAGAAAGATAGAGAACGGCGAGTTTCAAGTCGTTATCAGTCGGAGGAGCGTTCATTAATCAGGACGGCAGAAGATCAAACTGTTCGCAGAGAGTGTGACAACCCGTTAATAAGGTTTAGTCATTATCATGAAGTGATGGCGAGAGGACGCAGACAGACGCTCTGCCCTCAGAACACAAAGACAGACCTCTGCTGACATCTGAGCTGAGTGACAGATGCCCCCTAGTGGTCCGTAGGAAAAATGGAGTCATGGTCTGAAAAGAAAAAGTCGTCTAAAACATCATAAAATTAAAAAATGATGTATTTCTTTTGGTGAAATCATAGGACTCTGAATCGAACAGAATCAAAAAATTGTCTATTGGTGTGGAACTTGTGATATCGGTAACTATCGTATCGTTTTCCAACATATCGATCCGGTATCGTGTCATCATAAAACCACCAAACGCCCAGGAATTGTGTTCTGGAGGTGTTTGTGCCACAGCTGATTAACGCTGCTTTGTTGGACGTGTTGTGGGAAGAGGTCAGAGGAGAGCAGAGTGGAGAGTCAGTGGCACGATGCTGCTTTGGTGCCGCTGGCAACGTCACCACATGACCACTGTTTATTTTCAGACTCTAATGACAATTAATGAGGGTGGAAGCAAACGACCTCAGTGGTGCAGGAGCAGCACAAACAGACTGTCACAGACCACCACAGACTGTCACAGACCACCACAGACTGTCACAGACCACCACAGACTGTCACAGACTGTCACAGACCACCACAGACTGTCACAGACCACCACAGACCACCACACAGTGTCACAGACCACCACAGACTGTCACAGACCACCACAGACTGTCACAGACCACCACAGACTGTCACAGACCACCACAGACTGTCACAGACCACCACAGACTGTCACAGACCACCACAGACTGTCACAGACCACCACAGACTGTCACAGACCGTCACAGACTGTCACAGACTGTCACAGACCACCACAGACTGTCACAGACCACCACAGACTGTCACAGACCACCACAGACTGTCACAGACTACCACAGACTGTCACAGACCACCACAGACTGTCACAGACCACCACACACTGTCACAGACCACCACAGACCGTCACAGACCGCCACAGACTGTCACAGACCACCACAGACTGTCACAGACCACCACAGACTGTCACAGACCACCACAGACCGTCACAGACCACCACAGACCGTCACAGACTACCACAGACCACCACAGACTGTCACAGACCACCACAGACTGTCACAGACCACCACAGACTGTCACAGACCACCACAGACTGTCACAGACAACCACAGACCACCACAGACTGTCACAGACACCACAGACTGTCACAGACCACCACAGACTGTCACAGACCCGCCACAGACTGTCACAGACCGTCACAGACGTCACAGACCACCACAGACTGTCACAGACGGTCACAGACCGTCACAGACTACCACAGACTGTCACAGACTACCACAGACCACCACAGACTGTCACAGACTACCACAGACCACCACAGACTGTCACAGACACCACAGACTGTCACAGACCACCACAGACTGTCACAGACACCACAGACTGTCACAGACCACCACAGACTGTCACAGACCACCACAGACCGTCACAGACCACCACAGACCATCACAGACTGTCACAGACCGCCACAGACTGTCACAATCGACCACATCATGGTTTCACATTCAGTGTTTCGAAACCTCCGATGTTATCGACCCATCAGAGCTTTTTTATTGTTCAATAAATTAATACGTTAATGTCATCACTTAATTTAAGACGACATATAATACTGTTTCCTGTTGTGTGTGTGTGTGTGTGTGTACCTGCGTGTGTGTATATCCCATGTGTGTACACAGAGGTTCTGATGGAAAACAGCTTCTGGAGCCAGAGAACCAGTGTGAGCGTCAGATGCTGATGTTTGCGTGTCGTGATGAGTTCTAATCGTATTTGTAGTCGATGAGTCTGTGAAGTGTAATCGTGTTAATGTTCCTCCGAGACACAAAAGACGTTTTACCTTTAAACACCTGAGGAACGTTCTTATGACAGCTGTGTGTGTGTGTGTGTGTGTGTGTGTGTGCGCGCAGCCGTAACGCTGCCTCAGTCATAACAGGATCTGACGATGACTCATCGCCAGCAGAAACAACAAATACTCATCTCTTCACATCTCTCTCCACCTCTCTGTTTCATTCATCCCGTCCCTCACCTCTCTTCTCATCCCTCCATCATTCACCCTATTCTTTACGTTTCTTCTTGTCTTCTCTCCTCTGTGTCTATTTCTTGCCATCTTTTCTTTTTCATCCATATACATTTCTCTTTTTTTATGTGTTCTCTCTCCTTTTTGTTGTTTATCTTCTCATCTTTTCTTCACGTCATCCTTTCATCCTTTCTCTGTCAGAGTGGGTTTTTCTCGAAACATCTGAACAACAGACGATCAGATGTTTTTGATGCTTGGAGCAAGAAGTTGTTTCATTATAGATCAGAATGTTTGACTGTTTGCTGACGACATGGTTGTTTTCTGAGCTGAACACCTCAGAGAGCGCCGCAGCACTCATTTGTTTCGTGAACCTGTGAGAGTCAGGGCTTTTTCCTTTTCTTTCTGCACACGTATAGATTTTTGGAGATTAGCAACTAGTCCCAGCGGAACGGGATTTCTGAGTCACAGGATGAACTTTCTGTCACAACATGAACATGGCGCCAGGTTCTGGGAGTTTATTTCACGGTAATAATAAGAATAATTATGATATTATGGTAATAATAAAAAATGAAAATGACAATAATGATAATGCTAGTAACAATAATAATAACAACAGTAATAATAATTATAGATTTCATTTGTATAGAAGCTTTCATTCAAACATGCAGCTCAAAAGCAAATCAAGATTTAAACCCCTTAGAAACAATAAAATATAAAGGAAATTAAAGCAGGAAAATTGTTCAGAGACAAAAACATTTAAGAGGAAAGCAGGATAATAATAATAATAATAATAATAATAAAATTGTAACATGTTTTTCTGGACATTTAAAGAGGCACACTGATGGTGCTGAGCTACATCTTTAGCCACAGTTGCCCTGGGGCAGACTGATGAAGACTGAACCTTGTTATCGTCATTGCTTTGCTTTAAAAAAACTGCTCCTGTCTGGTGCTTTAAATAGATACAAATAAATAAGGACTGAAAAACGACACTAAGCTGATGTGATGACACGGAATGAAAACCGAATGAGTGAAACTGAGTGTGAAACCCGTTTGTGTGATGTGGCCGAAAGCTGATTAATGCTTCAAATCGACAGCGTAGGGTCCGCATCGATGCATTGCCTTCCGTCCTAAAGGTGAGCGGAACATGACGGCCATCTCATTTTCAAATTTAACGCAGAAGATGAAATCCAGCTTCATAAATAAGAACAAATTCTATTTAGTGGTGATTTGCTGCGCGTCTAATTTCCTCACACATTCTCTTGTCTTTGTTTGTGTCCATCCTTACTCTGAGTGGAACATTCTAACGTTTGTAGTTTGGTTTCGAAGCATCCGGAAGACGTGAATGTGGCTGATTTACTGGTTTTGTGGTAATTGCTAATTATTGATCGACAGGCGGAAATATGTTAAGAGACGCGTCCCAAAGGTTTGTTAGAGGATTCACACATGGATGTTGTAGTGACACACACACACACACACACACACACACACACCGGTGACTGCACACTCAGACAGCTCAGCCAGAGAATGTTAAATAACCCCATAGTTGACCTCGTTATTTATCCTCACTAACGTCTGCCGCCATGACACCATTTCTGTCATATCTTCAGTCCACTTTTATAACCTGGTGGGGATGTACTTTTCCATCACCTGTGGATGGTTCAGGCTGCTGTGACCATCCCGACCTTCATCATGTTTGGACACTCCCATTATTTGTGTTTGGTCCCAGTAGGTGTAATCTTGGTGAGAAGGTGATCTCTATCTCCTTAGGTGCTCCATGACTTTCAGCCAGTGTGGACCAACCAGATGACAGGCTTACACACGTTATCTATTTCATTTATTTTATTACCTACCGCCACCGCCAAGGAGATTATATTTTTTGCAAAATAACTCAAAAAGTTCAGAACAGATTTTAGCAGGTGATTAAATGTTGGTGGTGTTCTGGAACCTTCTGGATCCAGGAATCTGTTGAAGGATTCTTCCTCATCCTCATTTCCAGCATAGACCTCCACAATAGCAGCAGTGGACTGTCTCTGTGGACCAGTGGTCAGTGTGTCTGTCTGGAAACACAAAGGTCGGGGGTTGGAGCCCACCCAGGGACGGAGGGTTGTTTTTGTTTTACTATTGAAATAAAAAAGAAAACGAAGCACAAAAAGAAAAAAAACAGAGCTCAGAAGTCATGATTTGTGTAACAAGGTTGTTGATGATTTGACTATTAGTGACAAAGACATGTTTAGATGATCATTGAATTTATTACAGGAGATAAAGTGAATGTACGACGATAATATTGGGTGGAAATCACAGTCTGGGTGGAAATGAGCTGCTCTAACCTCCCTAATATGTTCTCCCAGAATTTTCTATTATTCTCCTTCGTTCTTTGTCATGTAGTGCACATTCAAGACCCCTCTGCCACATCGTCCTCCAACTCCGACAAATGTGCCTCTATATAGTAGAACACGCTGCTTTACTATCGTCGAGCAGCTGTTATTATCCCCCGCCGGAGGCGTTCGGTTGTCTTGATCAGGACGTTTCATCTGCTCCATTTCCTACTTCAAAAACCCGCTGCTCCTCGTCACGCTGTACAACGACACACACACACAGACTTGGTCACTTCATTGAACACTGAGCTCGTCGATGTTGAGTTAAGTTGCAGATTTAACCCTTCGAGGTTCTTTTCGCTGCACTGGAACATCAAGCTGCTGGTACTGAACCTCTGTGTTGTCCCAGCTACGGAGAGGAAGTTACAATATTTTTTTACCGTTTTCTTACATTTTGCAGAACAAACAGCTGATTGTCATGGAGACAACGATCAACCGATTCATCAATTATGTTATTGAATAAACTCTTCTGAAACACGTCAGTTGACTTTGTTTTTGTGGATAAAGTTCTGCTGCTGCTGCTCGATCCTCTTCCGCTTCACAGTCAGTTCTTCTGCACGAGTCAGAGCTCAGCGTTATCACAGAGGATAAGAGTGTGTGTGTGTGTGTGTGTGTGTGTGTGTGTGTGTGTGATGAGCTGGAGATAAAGAGCGACGGAGCGAAAGAAATTGGGGTGAGGAAGGGTGTGAGTGGCCACAGCTAAATTAGGACAATTGAAAATGGCCGTTGGTTGGCCTGCAGAACAATGCTGCTCGTTCCAGTGCTCCAGAGACGGACAGAAGACGATTTGTGTGGATCATGACCAACATGTGAGTGTCGTCTACAAACGTGACGTCTCAGTCCCACGGGTGCCGAACACACGTTTCATTTCGTGAGACTCTGAAGTTGTTTTTCTGATTCAGAGGGATGAAAACCTCCTCAATCACCCTCAATCACTTTTGTTGGTTGAAGCAACAAAACACGATGAATAAAGTATTTTTGATTCTAGAATAAAAGTTAAAGAATTCTTCAGGTTTGACCGAAACTCACCTTGGGGACTTTGGTGGAAATGAGACGTGACCCCTCTCATCTGAATGTGATTTCCACCTGCAGCTTCTGCCTCATTTACCACATTTACATACAAATGTAAATATGGAACTAACCAAGTTGCTCCTCTGAACACAGCTCCAAAGCGCCATAGATGATTTTATACATCGATTTATTACGTTACGTGACAGTATTGTCGGTCCCGACGGAGGAAGATTCATCAAACCACGTTATCTCCAGGGAAAAGTTCTGTAAGAAGAATCACAGCAGTTTGTTGCTTCATGTTGGAACGTTTGAACTTAATTATCCTACAAATAATGTGATTCTGCTGCAGACAGACGTATTGGACGTCTCTGTTATTAGTGGGACATTTGCATTTAGATAATAGGATGCTATAATTCATACTGCGCACACACACACACACACACACAGTCCACTGACACATCTGTATTCATCAGATGCTTCTTACGGTTTCATACATTTTAAACAAGCTTGTTTATTGATTTTAGCCAAAAAACAAGTATTATTCTGCTTAGTCACAGTCTGAAGTTTGTGTGTTTTATAGCACCACAGTTTGACCTCATTGATGTTCTGATGATCGTTGATTGCAGAGTTTGTTGCGCCTTCCTTCTTCTAAGGCAACAGGTGTTTCCTTTCCTCTCTGTGGAATCTTTATCAGTCCTGTAGTGACGGGCAAAACAGTTCTTGTAGGCGTACGGAATTATTAGAATACGTTCTGTAAAACAATACGCCGCATGCAGCACTGCACCCTACGTCTCTCTCTACACCACAAGCAACGCAGCGCTGCACCTTACGCGGTACCCTACATCTCACGCAGCGCCGCACCCTATGCCACACCTTACACTGTACCCTACCCCACACCCCTTAGGTACAAAAACGATTTGACGCAGAAGAATAAATCAGGCTTTCAGGCAGCATTGCAGGTGCTGCTTCTGGTCTGCATCAGCACTTTCTTGTTGTGCAAACACACACACACACACACACACACACACACACACTTTTTCTCTATGCAATCGCGTCATGTGTTCTGATGTGTGTGCTCAAAGTGACTTTAACTACTTCTAAACAGATTCCAGGCATCTCTTTAATCAGGTCTCAGTTAATTAGACGCCCACGCAAAACTCAGAAGTGAATTAAACACACACACACACACACACACACACACTGCCAAACTGATAATCTCCACCACAGTGCGTGACATGAAGTTGCGTATTAATATCTTAATACTTGGTAATAATACCGTGGGTGTGTAAGTGTCGGCCTTCGTTTCTTCACTGGAGGTTTTTGTTCTCCAGCGTCTCGTCATTCCAGCGTGTGTGTGTGTGTGCGCACAATGAGGGAAAACAGGCCCTACAGTCACAGCAAAGGTTGAGTTACATCCAGTCGTCCACTGGTGGAGAAGATAAGATGAGACATGGTAAGATAAATTGAAATAATCCTTTATTGTCCCACAGGAAATGTTCGGTGTCAGAGCAGCAAAGAAAAACAGACACCAGTTCATCTGGAGTACAAAATACACACGTAAACGAGTAGTGAACAATATAAACAAGACAACGTAGCAGCAATAACACTGCCTAAAATTGCACTGAATGTATAAGTGGGTGTGTGTATCCATTATACACACACATTTTCCTGTGGCTTTCATTAGCTTAGCTTAGCTTCGCACAGGCTAAAATAAGCATTACTTTTCTTTTTGTCAGTCACCATATCAATGAACTTGAACAGGTATATGTTGTGTGACGATGTGAAAAAAACAACAACTGAACAACTAGCTTAGCTTAGCTAAATAGCTTAGCTGAGCTTAATTTAGCTTATTTTTAAAAACTGGTCAGTTATTTGTCTCAGTGAAGCTCCATCACAGTTTTACTCAAACAGACTCGACCTCCACACACACACACATACACTCTGTGTATTTTTTACAGGGGAGAGTTGTTTTCTCTGAGAAATGAAGGTGACTCCAAATCAGACGTGGAATTATTCACTGTCAGGCGACAGATATTTGACAGCCGTCGGAAGCGTCTGCTCCTCTGTTGTTCCTGCGCTCGAACTGCTGCGATCTGTGTTGAACTTCAAGTCACCTCGCGATCCCGCCAGGGTGCATCCGAGATGTTAGCGTGTATGTTCCTGTGTCGGCGCTTCGTCTGCTCGAGGCCTGATGTTATCGCACAGCTGCAGTCGCTCCTTAGCACAGCTGGGTTGGATCTACGAGCAAAGATGAGAAGAAAGAGAAGAACCGCAGGCCGACAGGCGGCGTCTGTGCGAGTCGATTCTGATCTACGGTAGAGGCTCCAAGTGGCGATATGACAACTGTCCTCTGGGGCAAACGTGGGCGGAAAGTGGCCGAGCATCGGCTGATGCGTCAGGCATGAAGAACGTTACTTTGTTTGAAGTAGTGAAAAAAATTGATGTGAAATCTGATGTATTTATGGTCTCATGACAAACTCAGAATCACTGTAAATGAATGAAAACATGAACGTGTGAAATCAACTCATTGTCACAAAGAGTTTCTGAGTGTGTGTGTAGTAGAGACAAACTGAGACAGTGAAGCGGAAAACAATATCGGTGTCAGTGTTTGTGCATCTGTGTGTCTGTGTGCGCGAGCATGTGTGTGACAGAAGCAGACAGAGACAGTGAACTGGAAGACAAAATCGGTGTGTGCGTGTTTTTACTGAAGCAGAGACACACAAGAGGAAAACACACAAAATGTAAAAAATGGTTGAAGTGAGGAGACAAGGGAGAGACACAGGTGGAAGACGCCATAGAGGACACAGAGAACATAGACGCTGGGACACAAAAATCAGACACAAGAACCTGGACATGAATTTCCAGCAGTGAGCACTCAACTGCGTTACAAACCAAGCTGAAAGCTCCCCTTTACGTGATAAACATTTGAATAGCATTGTGAAACTGCTGGAGGATTATTAGAACTGTGTCTGTTTCATTCCAAGAAATTAAAGTTCTGCTGTTGAATTTACAGTCAACATCTTTATTGAATATAAGTAAGAACGTGATGTTTGTCCTTCAAACACCATTTCTTCCTGAAGAGAATCAGACAGAAACTGGGAAGTTTTAGCTGCAAACCTGATTTAAGCTTCTGCATCAAATTAACGTCATACATTCGACGTTCATATGCACATGAAGGGATTGAAGTAAAACTGCTCAAAGATTGTTTTGATGGGAACATCAGGGGTCCAAGAACGAAACCTTGGGGGACGCCAGGGGATCCAGAGAGGTGGAATGCATGAGGAGGTTTAAATAGGGCTGCGCTCACATTAACAGGCTTCAGTGTGGTTGAATCAACCTAGAGTTTGTTTGCCAGCTTGGTTAAGTTTGTTCGTCTGGCGAGAACACAGTAATCACACAAAATAATCTGGACCGAGTCCTCCAAGACCTCCACTGGATCCAAATCATCATTGTTTGTTTTTGCTTGCACATGACAAATCCGCCGAGAGAACGTCATGACGTAGACTGACGTGAATCATTGTGCTTGGATTTTTCCGTGTGAACAGAAACCAAATCAGTTTGTTTTGATCCATATTTGATGATTCACACAGAGCAAACGATCTCAGGTGTAAAAGCAGCAGCAGTCTACAACTTTCAGTCTACGACTTTTGAATTGTTTTGGGATCGACACAAATGTTTCAAACATTCAGATGGTGCTTTTCCACTATACACTTCCACCATGGCTCGACTCCACCCAGACTTTACCGAACCTGGTACGCATTGCTTCTTTTGGTACCACCTCTGTGGAGGGTCCAAGTGAGCTGAGCTGTTCCTAAACATTGAACGTCGCAGAGTGCCGGCCTCTGATTGGTCACTACAGACAGAGGGCCGTCCTAAGCGCTACCTTGGACAAGACCTAGAGTCTTCCGGCAGTTCTATGTGCAATGTGCAATATTTTGAAGCATTTTTTTATGGTGAAATGTGTCGGAGGCTCCAGGTTCAGAAGGAGGGAGTTGGTCCCAGAATCTAAAGAACTGTAAGCCGTGGGAAGTGAAGAGAAGCGAGAGGAAACCATTACAGTAATAGCTGAGACAGCGAAGGAGGCTCATTTCCAGCGGCGGGGGGGGGTTGAGGCTTTGCAGGGAGGAAAAGCGACGAGAAGTGGAAGAAGGGGAGCGAGAAAAATAATTGACTGTGTCCGATAAACAGCATCCAATCCTCCTTTCATGGCGACTTCAAAAGCCCTGAGCAGCAGGGAATCGGACTTCAGCTGAGAGCAGGTGGTCACCCCCACCTGAACCTGTCGCTGTCACATGCTTTTTTACATTATAGTCATTTTAGCTGCTGCTTTTATCCACATCGACTTCCCTCCTGTCTCCGCCAAAAGCCATCAGCCACGGCCGGAGCCGCTTCCTTTGAAATCAGCCAAAGCTGGTTGGCTGGAAGCACCTTCAAGTAATTCCACAGGATTCTTTCTCACCACGTGATGTAAATTCACAATTTGTGAATGT
This sequence comes from Lampetra planeri, assembly GCF_965212315.1. Taxonomy (NCBI): domain Eukaryota; kingdom Metazoa; phylum Chordata; class Hyperoartia; order Petromyzontiformes; family Petromyzontidae; genus Lampetra; species Lampetra planeri. The sequence goes on from NW_027613777.1 coordinate 12,419, forward strand.
AAAACCTCAGCGGAAAGTGCACCTTTGTGGTGACTGAAGGATTCAATGAAAATGCATTGTCACAAGTGTGAAGTGGCTGACCTGTTTCTACAAAGAACAAAAGGTGTTTGAGGAAGAAATTCTAAAGGTTCCTGGAGACAAGTCAAACATGAAGTTCTTCTGTGGGATGGAAATATTTTGCAGTTTTTCCCTTCACCTCAGTCCCCGGCCGCACCAAAACCCACCCCATTATTTATATTTTATGGATTATCAGAGTCTGAGAGATGTTTTATTTTGAAAAATGACAAGATTTTCTCTCGTCTATTGCGCAGCTGTTCCACTTTCCATTGTCACTAGCTATTGCGAAAAGAAGAAAACAAACTTGAAAAATAAGTGAACAAAATTCGTTGCAGAGATTTATGATATTCTTTGATTTGTTTTCATGCTGGTGATATCATTTTATTTTGTCTAGTTTATATGCTTATATGAAACCGGTTGCACAAAAAAGTTTGGGGTGCTGCTGATGCACAGCGTATCGTGGGCAGGGCTTTCCAGGTCATCTTGTCTGCAGTTTGTCATCCAACAAAAGAAGAAGCGTCTCCGTATCTGTCCGCCGCTGCCTCTTTGTTCCAGAGGTCTGATCTGAATCTGGTTCCAGACAGGAGACGTGTTTTATCTGAGTCTGAGAGAGACATTTTCTGATTGGATCATCAATCCCACAGAAGAACATTTAGAAAGGTGATGACCGTGTTCTTCACCACATGTGTTCACCTCCTTTTGAGGAATTCAATGATGCTACGTCTCTCTGCTGCCACATCTCATCAGACCACCGCCCCCCCCAGCCTTAACCTTAGCTTCACCTAACCATAACCCATAATCTGTCTTTACCTTCAACATGTCAGACATTGGTGTCACCAGCAGAATACCCACAAATCATTGAGACAAAAATAGGAGAAACATTCCATGTATCTGTTCTTCTTCTTCTTCTTCTCATTCGCTGCTCATACACCAACAGTAAATAATTCAGGTAAAGTCTTTCAGGTTAAACTGAATCTAGAAAACACAGGTATTAATAAAATGAAATAAAATCAAAGATTGATGACACACAGTGTGTCGTACACATTGTCTGTTATACTATAGTAATTTGCTGTCGCAGCACTGCAGTAACCTTCTCTCTCTCACACACACATACACACACACACACACACACACACACACCACTGTGATTAATGGGCTGTAATATACACACACACACATACACGCAGAGTTCAGGACGTCACGGACTGATTTGCTCTTATTAATGTAAATGATTATTTCATGAGTTTCATGTTATTTCAGAAGTTTCACTGCAGCAGTAGAAGAAGAAAGCGTGTGTTTGTGTGTGTGTGTGTTGTGTGTGTGTGTTTTGTGTCCAAGGCTACAAACTGAGCAGATCCATGATTGACAGCTTTTGGTCCCGCCTCCCCCCATGACCTATAAACTCTCGCAGGGTCAGGAAGGATGATTTGATACCAACGCGTGTGTCGTAATTCTGGTGCAGAATTTAACTTTTTTCTGAAACTCGAATGTGTGTGCACGCACACACACCGCGGAAAGCAGATCATATAGTTTTAACTGAATTTAAAGAGATGTTTTATTCCCTATGGACAGGTTCCACATTATGTTCAGACTTTATCAGCTTGTGCAAGACGAATAAAGAACACACACACACACACACACACACACACACTCTCCAGTGTTATCTTGTTATTCACGATGTGCTTGTTCTCTTCTGGCTTTGATCTCTGTCATTTTTATCTGTGGTTCTTGTTCTCCGATCTGCGTGTAAAGAACTTAAAGACAAACCAGTTTGATTAAAACACTGGAGCTACAACGAGGAGGGCGAGGAGAAAGAGGTACGACTAGCAGAAACACAGGGGACACACCATCAGTGATGATGATGATCGTGATGATGAGGCACATCTGGAGGCCGGGGGCTCGGTGTTAGTGTGGACATGTTCATGTTCGTGTGTGCTGCCAGTTTTTCCTCTGTCTTTGCCTGATCGTCCTCCGATCCGCCTGTTCTTGTCGTTTTCAGGTCAACATGCTTCATGTGTCTTTCTGACTTGGGTTGCACGACAAATATCGGACCGATATCCATCAGTCTTATGTGAGGAATTATGACGTCATATGTATAAAAACAACAACAACAAAAAAAACGCTCCAATGAGGCGAGATTGATGAGCTAGCATACTGTGTGTTAGCGTAGGCTTAAGGTGAGCAAATCAAGCGCTCCTTTTCGCCTACCTCTGCCGTAGTGTAAAAAAAAAAAACACTTGAAATGCCTTCACATCTCTTTGCTTTGCTCAGCAGAAACATCCTTTCACCTGTTTGGCAGATTCAAACGTCGTCTTTCACCTTTCGGAACCCGCTCAGCTTCTAATTTGTCGAGATAAACAGCCATCTGTGGTGCTTTGCTGACGTTTAAACGCTCCAGCGGAGCCGATCGGCATCTGACAGCGGCAGCTCCGCTCAGCTCCCAGGTGTCGATGCTGCGCCGATGTTAGTGCCAATGATGCAAGACGGCAAGCGTTTGAGCGTCCGCCGCCCAGTTTTCTCTTGATATTTTCCAAAAAATATGAATGACGCAGAGAAAAGACTATCTAGAACCTTCTGAGAGTTTGACTTTGATGTCAGAAACTGTTTTGTCAAAGTACAAGCGGCGGCGGCAGAGATGATGCAACTGTTTGTTTATGAGTGACACACAGTTTCGTCCTACGCAGGCACACACACAAAGACACCCATGCACAGCACCACACACACACACCACACACACACATTAAGAACTCACTTCATCCTACTGATAATAGACGATGAACGTGCTGTTCATTTATTTTATTACACATTGTGTGTGTGTGTGTGTGGTGTGTAACGACGCTGATGCTGCCGTCTCTAACCCTTGAAACTCAATCCGAATCCGTATGCATGCAACCATATGTTTGACACACATGTGTCACATTTACAATATTAACACTAATAATATGAAAGATGATCATTTATGCCAGAACTGGAGGTTTATTTAGTGGCAGCTGCGGTGCAGGACACCACAAAGACATATTATGCTAAATGATTCATGAACATCAGGGTTTGTTCCCAGGAAACTGTTTATATATGCAGATTGGGTTAGTTGGTTTAAATTGCTCCTTCTGGGCTTCAGTCTGCGGCCGTATGTTTCATCATCTGCTCCCCCGTTGGTGTCGGATAAAAAATGATTAGCGTGATCATTAGCACCGGACTCGCTGTCTTTAAGGTGCTTTATTAGCGTCCACTTTTTCACTGTCCATCTGTTGATCACCGATAAAAGTGTGAAACGTCACATCACATCTGCGGGACAAAACCAAACTGTGACATGACGTCATTGACTCCAGCAAAGAGGAAAAGTTGTTGTATAGTGAACCGTTCAAGAGGTGAAACTACTTGAGTTTTACTTTGAAATAAATGTATTTGAAGTTTAAATGTTACTGCTTCATGCCAGGATCGGACAGTGAATGGGTTCAATATCTGTAAGTTGTAAGTCTGCTTCATCCAGTGCTCATTGATACACACACACACACACACACACACAGACACAAAATGAGCTTCCATACATGAATATAAACTAGTCATTTCACATTTTACACATTATTTACTCTACGATTAGACATTAAATCTGTAATATATGAATGAAGTATTAGTGGGGACGTGCACATTAATAATGAATCAGCCACACACGCACCACACCACACACACACACACACACACACCGATATAAACATGTGCAATGTCTGTTTTCTCAGCTCACACAAATGTCAAAAATATGTCAAAACACAACATTTAACCTGCAAACACCCTCCAGAAACACACACACAATTACCCTTTAAGCGCTCCTTCTCTCTCTTACACACACACACACACTGAGTTGTTGATTGGCACTGGCTGCTGTGCTGCTGACAACCCTAGTTTCATTTGCATGAAGCTCAGAGGCGCCGCACCTTCTCGCTGGCTGTGATCCGCAGGGCGATGATTGGCGGTGACTCGTGTGCAGCCCGACGCTGAAATGTGACTCTGCAGTGGCTGAATTCAGACGAGCTGCTGGCGCTGAGCTCCTCTCAGTTTCACCTTTTGCTTTCATCCTCTGTATTTATTCATTCATTTATGTTTTCACTGACATTTCTGAATGTGGCTCGAATCAGGCACCAGCGGGATGGATGACGAAGTCCAATATAAATGTTTGCATCAAACAACACTTTCAAGTAACCGGAGTAAGTAACTGTTGTAACGACGTCTATGACGCTACGGCACTTCATAAACACCAGTGGACCAATGATCTACGGACGATCTGTCCTCATTACTGATGTCTGCTACGTCTCCCTGACTGGACGCTGATTGGCTGTCGTGGAACCAGTACGATCACATGTGCTAGTTAGCACCTAGTTTACCACCTAGCAAAGACGCAGCAGCAGCTATGTCATGACCAGTTTGGACCCTGGTTGGGTTATCTCTGGTGGTCACAAGGAAGATTTATTGTCCCCAGCAGGACAGAAGAAGACGACTGCTAGCTATGCTGAGGACCATGAAAGAACGAGAGCCCCCTGGCGTTCAGCCATGCTTCAGATGATGTCATTGGCATTTGACGCCTCATCACATGTGTAGATTTCTGTAACGCTAGAATTATGCTTCTGTGTACCGATGTAGGATCTGTGTCGACGCGTTGTCTGCGCCTTAGTGTGCCTCTCCAGAAATGTAACTAGAAGTCGTGGTGGACGGACGTGGACCTCCAGAGACAACAACTGTGATTGGACTGTTTGAGTCACATGACTTTCCAGCTCTCGGGGCGTCACTTCTGTGTTAGTCCTAGAGGTGATTTGTGAGTGTAACATGACGGCCATCTTGTTGTAGTTAGTGCGTTAGCCACTCACTTTCAGTTGATATCACTCGAGGAACCAAAGTAAACCACTGAGAACCAGAAAAACCCAAACACAATGGTGGGATTCAACTGAGTGATGCAGACAAACACGTGCAGAGGTAGAAATGCTCTTGACGAGATTAAGAAGCTTTCACCCAAAATTAGAGCTGGAACATTTCATCAAGCATTCACAAACCAGTTAGTTGCTGGATGAATATGTGAGTGTTTTGACAGTAAACAGGAGAAACTGCTTGATCTCGGCTTCTTAAATTTGGAAACTGAATAGCTTCACTGGCCGACCTCTGACCCGATATGGATATTTAAAACTACAAATACGAATAAAAAGTTTTTTCAATGTCATATGAAAAAAAAAATCCATCCTGTCCCTGCAGCCTGAGTCATGAAAAATAAAACAATAATCCAATAAACTGAGGAAATTGACACGCTAATACATGAAAATTGACTGAAACAGTGTGAAAAGTGCATTTATATATATATTTCTGAGCGTTACATCACTTCACTGAGCCCCCGCTGGCGGATTAATTAGCATAATAATTAAGTTGGAGCTGTTTGTCCCTGTATTACTGCACTCATTCACCCCCATACACACACACACACACACACAATCCACAAAAAATTACCAGGCATTTAGACAATGGGAATGAATTAACAGAGGGCTAATTTCTCTCAGACTCGTGCGTGTGTGTAACGGTTTATCAGTAGCTGGAGAGAGAGTGTGTGTGTGTGTGTGTGTGTGTGTGTGTGTGTGTGTGTGTGTGTGTGTGTGTGTGTGTGTGTGTGTGTGTGTGTGTGTGTGTGTGTGTGTGTGTGTGTGTGTGTATTTCTCCTCACTTTCTCATTACACGCAGTGATCAGCTCCAAGAGAGAGTGAGGGAGGTGTCGAAGGGGTCGGAGTGGGGAAATATTCATTATGAAATTGAGAGTGAGAATTCAATCAGAGCTCATTTCCAAACTAATGTTTCTCTTCTCCTGCGTCGCTCCTGTCGTCTGCTGTTGATCTCACTCTATCAGGGATGTTTACATCGATCCCCATAATTCATGGTGAAGAGAAGTGAGAGCATAATGACGCTGGCGGTAATGAATCGATTAGCATTTAAATTGCTAGTTGAGTGCAGCACAGTGGTGAGTTAAGAGTTAAAGGTTGAGGGTGCGTTTGATTCGCTGGTTTGTCTTTGAGTCTTTGCTGCATAACATTGGGTTTCTTACCCTGGAGAACCAGAGCGTCTTCTAGAAGGATGGAGGTTCTGTCAGCGAGCGATAGACCTTCAACCGACGGGTGCAGATCAAAACCACGCTACGACCAATCAGAGGGTAGAACAAGGTGACAACGCGTCAACGTCAGAGTTTGTTTTGGAAAAGGGTAAAAGTGTTTCATAGTGAGACGATGGATGCAGACTCACTTCCTGTTGACACCAAAGATGATTCGAACCACCGCTCTTCATCAGCAGCCATCTTTGTTGTGTACAGAACCACCGTCGTCATCCAACTAAGCCCCGCCCACAGACTCTGCACATGGCTCTGAGCCCACCAAGACACGAGATGAAATGACATCACACTACAGATCAATCCATCAGCGGTTGACTGTTTTTCACCGGTTCCTCCACACTACACAAACACCAGTGGACCAATGATCTACTGATGTTCTGTCCTCATTACCGACGTCTGCTGCGTCTCCCTGAACTGGACCCTGATTGGCTGTCAGGAGGAGGGCGTGTGACGTAGTCGCGGCACTGTCTACCACTTAGCAAAGAAGGCTAATGAATAAACGCATCACGACAACGACGGTGTTATGGCGTTACTACCAGCAGCAGCTACGTCATGTCCAATTTAGTATTTTTTTGGTCCGAGGGAGTTCACATCTGTATATTTGGATCCAACAGAAAAGTCCAAAACACTGGACCAAACAGTGTACCGGTAGGTGTGAAATCCCCTAAGACAATGTTCTACAAAACTTGCAACAGTCATCAAAGAGTGTGTGTGAGTGTTTGTCAGTAAAAACAGATCGCAGCTTCTTCAGTGTGGATATTTTATTTATTTTATGATCAGAAACGGAATATCTGTGACCCATTCGACGGCGTCAACCTTTGATTTTTATCACAATTTTCTTTTTTTTTACTGATTGATTGATGAGGTAACAATCTCCCAATGCTAACATACAGTGCTAACATGTATGATGGACTGCGTGGTGATCATTGACATTAATAATCATCCAGCAGTGAGCTGCAGATTTCCTCCTGAGTTAGTGCTTCAGTCACTGGTGTGTATGTGTGTGTGTGTGTGTGTTCCCTCGAGCACAGCAAAGACTCCTCAGCAGCTTGTAATTCTCTTTTAATAACCGTAATCTGTCGCCAGCCCTGCTCTGCATCAATACACATCGAAGCTCTTATTGTGAAAAGCTCCAGTGGACAGGAAGCGCTGGGAGCTACACAAAGGATAACTGACAGCGGCGTTTTGCTGGCCGCTTATGATAAACTCAATATCCTTCTTTGTTTGTGGTCTTTGTCTGTGCAGCCGAGAGGTGATTTCATCGATTGCTGGCTTCTCGCTCACATTTCCAACTCCGTTTTCTTTCAGTCTCAACTTTTTGTTTCTTGCTGATCAAAGCACTGAAGGAACTTTAGTGTGAAGCTGATCACGTTCTGATCGAGGAAGCAGCTGAGTATCTCCTGGGTCACATTTATGATCTGTCCATCCATCCATCCATCCATCTTATGTCTAATATGTCAGAAGTGTCAGCGGTCTGAACGTCCCATTGCACCTCGGCTCCTGTCGGCAGTTCCTGACCTGATCCCACCCCTTTAAATGGCAGATGATGCTGCAGACAAACGTTCTGACCAATCAGCTGCAAGCTGGCCATGGGTACCCACATGATAGTCTGTGTCTGTGTACAACCAACTGACGATTTGGCACAGGACAAGGACGATGGGCATATACATCTTTTCGAAGAGTCTCTTTGCAGTGGTAGCTTGGAATGCTATGCTAAATGCTAACAAAATCACAAAGAGAGCGTGTCTTGCGGTGGTCTTCCATTCATTTATGAGCTAGCTTGGTTGCTAACTATCATTATGGTGCGCCGTTTGCCTCGGATTTCTGGTTCACAGCGACTGAAAGTGAGCAGATCTTGTTACCGCACTAACTACAACAAGATGACCATGATGTTCTGATCACAAATCACCTTATGGACAGTTGGACTGTCATGTCGCATGACACAAACGCTGTAAGCAACGAGTCAGTGCAGAAGGTGTGATGGTTAGCAAATATGGTTGAATGACAGGGGAGAGGCATGCTAACACGCAGTGCTAACACGCAATGCTAACACGCAGTGCTAACACGCAGTGTCTTTATGATTCAATCTGTGCTGGGTAGAAAACCACTGCCTGCAACTGGGACTGCAGAGTCGCTTCGCTTCAGCGGATCATCTCTCTGATGCGATCATGTGTAATTGTATGTGTGTGTGTGTGTCTGTGTGCTGCAGTGTGTCAGAGCATGTCGATCCATAATGTGTGTGTTTGTGTGATCGCCAAGTGGCTGAGCGAGATGAGATGGCAGCTTGTCTGTGTCTGTTAGCATCTATACTGTGCCAACGCTGCACTGGCATAAAGCCCAGACACACAACACACACACACACACACATAACACGCACACACAAAGACACACAAATATGCATCAGTAACACATAGTGATGTTACACACGCAGAGCTTCACTTCAACATGAACAAACATCAGTGGAAATTACAATCTGTGACAAACAGACTGTGCACACACACACACACACACACACCCTAGTCCACTCATCACATGGAATGTTTCATACAGGTAAAAGGTGTGGTGGTTTTCCTGAAAGAAACCAACTGCAGCACTCAGGTGCAGTCGCCATGTTTCAGCCTGCAGAGGGCGCCAGAATGTGTATTTAGTGCAAACGTGTTTTGTAAGTTGATTTAAACTCTGTTTCGAAATGACTGATTGTGTGCGTGGTTCAGGTTTGAGGCTCAAATTTCCTTTTCTATGTGAAGACGACTGTATTTTGTGAAGTGCTGCTGCAAGAGCTGGAAAATCTTGCACTGTCCAGCCGTCAAATCGCTCTGCGGCCGCAGTGTGTTTCTGGAGAGGTGTGTGTCAGGCGACAGCGTCGATTTGACAGCGTAGATCAGACTTTACACACGCCCAGTGTCTCATTTTTACACAAAGGACTTACACTGATATTCACATTATCGAGTCAGCAGAGACTAAATGGTGGAACATAGGGTGTGTGTGTGTGTGTGTGTGTCTGTGTGTGTGTGTGTGTCAACAAAGCCTGTTTGAAATGAGGAGAGAGTCTCAAAAATGTGGAGAAAGAAAGAAGAAAGAAATAGGTGCGTGAAGAAACAGAACAGAAGAGAGAAAAATGTCGCTGTGTGTGTTTGTGTGCGTGCATGTGTGTGCATGTGTGTTTAGTCTCTGCAGTGGAGGGATAACCCCCGCCTGTTTTTTACTGAATGGGATTCAGTCAACCAAGGCTTATCTCAGAGGCACACACACACACACACACACACACACACACACACACACACACACACACACACACACACACACACACACACTATATGGGATAGTCTCACTGGTACACATATTTTCTCTGCAGTGTTTGCTGCGAGCACACACACACACACACACACACACACACAGACTGTCCACACATTGTGATGTTGGTGCGTGACAGTTTTTTTTACAAAGTGAAGCTAACGAGGTAGAAATACGAATTGTTAATGTTAATGTTTTAAAGCAGCTCATGTTGTTCTGGTGGTCTTCTCCAACAGGAGACTCTGGGGGGACGGCGGGGGTTTGTCCGCCTCCACGCCAGAAGGTCGATACACCAGAAAAAGATGCTAGATTTGTTGCTAGCTGCTAGTCGCTAGTGAGGAATACTCACTAAATATGGCGACGAAGGTGCTAAGTCGGCAACACGATTGGTTCAGTGTAAGTTTCGCTTTCGGAGAGTGATTCGTGTCGGCTGACTCGTTCGCAGGAAACGAACCAACAAATCGGGTTCACCCGCAGCCCTCAGCTGAACTGTGAAGTGAACGAATCTTTTCAGTCAGTGATTCAGTACGGTTCTTTGGAATGAATGGTCTGTGAAGGGGACAACACTGTTCTCCTGGCCTGTGTCTGAGGTTTCCCCGTCCTCATTTGATTGTCTGTTTCCTCCCCATCTCAAGCCACCGCGACATGATGATTTTGCCCGTAGCTAATGTTACACCCAACATGTAACATTAGCTTGAGCGTCTTCTCTGGGAGGGTGGGAGTTCTTTTTTATATAAAAAACTTTACTCACATTTACTTCACCGGCGGTACTTGTGTACCATTACTAAGAAACACAGTTCTACATACTTACACATAACACATTCTTAAGTGTCGATGATATATATATGATACATGTTGTGATGATGACATCTGATACATTTTGTGTGGATCTACGTGTCTCTGGTGCAGTGGTTAGCACTGTCGCATCAAAGTGAGACGGCTCTTGGTTCCATTCCTGGCCTGGTGGTCATTCTGTGTGGGGTTTACATGCTCTGCCTGTGTCTGCGTGGTTCTCTCTGGGTACTCCGGCTTCAAGCGGGACAGATTTAAGTGTGTTGGTGATGTGATACTGTGTCATATCTTGGATGTGGGGTGATTCAAACCTAAACATTCATGTTGTTACCTCTGTGTGTGTGTGTGTGTTTCGGCATGTTTCGATGATCAATGAGTTTTTTAGAGGAAAGAAAATGAGGTCTGCGAGTGCTTTTCTCGTGCATGTTTCCTGTTACCTCCTTTCAAAATAAGGAGCACCAGCTTCTTGCGACTTCTGTTCCTTCTGGTCGTGGCAGAACTCGATATGAGCCCGGTGGCAACGAGGGACTCTTTGGATGAAAGACTCCACCGAGTTGGACATTATCTTATGTCGACGGAGTGAAGGAAAGTGCGTATGACAAATGTGTCCCTAGGAAATGAGTCTTTGATCACGTACTAGGAGACGGTGAGAGAGAATGGAGAAGGAGGAAAAATCAGAGGTTTTACCTAATTGAAATGCAAACCGTCAAACAGACTGTAACCTCAGTCAGGCTTCACAATTTAAGGCTGTGATGAGAGGACGAACGAACACACCAACGGAGGGAATACCTTGTCCCTCCAGAGAACGTCTGTCATCATCATGCAGAGAGAGAGGGATGACTTAAGACGAATGAAGGAATAATTATGACTAGTTAATAGTTGTATACTGCAAAAATACAAATCTTACTAAGAATATCGGATGTATTTCAAATGAAAATGTCTAATTTACTCATATCTTAACTCTGAAAATAAGACACATCACCTGAAAAAGTAGACAAAAGTTTCACTTAAAATGTTAAATAAATACATTTTTTTTAATGTAAAATGAACAACTGAAGCAACAGAGGAAAATGAGATTTACAGAGAGAGAAAGAATCCAAAACCAAACGTAACCTGTGAAAACATCTGCTTCCTGGCTCCGTTCAGAAGGTTTGCGGCTGCATCGGCCTTCGATGGCAGCGTTACATTATTGAACCGTCATTCAGAGGGTGAACGCACATGGCCTTTAAATTGTGATTGTGTCCGAGAGTCACTGAGCGCTTGTTGCACCTTGTCTGCTGCATTATTTACACCCAGACGAGGCAGACGGCCTCAGGCGTCCGTATGTTCACCGGCAGATGGAAGAAGAGACGGAAGAGGGTTGAATGGAGGGTAAAGAGAGGGAAACAACCCCCCGGGGGTCACATTGTCTATAAACCCAGGGTGAGAAAGCTACGAGCAAACTCCAGCTGGAGGTTGATGCAGAGGAAGGAGGAAAGGTGTCAGGAAGAGGAGAAATGATGTGTGTGTGTGTGTGTGTGTGATGGAGGAAAGGGAGTAAACAGAGGAGGACAGGCGAGAGAGGAAATAGAACAGGAAATTAAACTAGATTGTATGTGGAGATGGAGGTGGGGTGCTGAGGACCAGAGGAGGAGGGCAAACAAGAGACAGAGAGGGAGGTAGGGAGCAGAGGAATGGAAGTGTTTACCTGGTTTACCTGCTCAGGTCTGAGTGGAACGTGGCTGCCGTTGCCGTGAGCGACACTGCAGCAGTCAGAGAAACTGCGGAACGTGCTCTGATTCCGTCTCCTTCCAGTCAAAGGCCAGGAGGGGTGACATCTGGTGGGCAATTTTGTGAACTGCACATGTGACGGTCTTGAACCAGAAACTGCTTCTACCTGTGTCCATCACATATCATCTGCTGGCAGTATTGACAAATCGATGAAGATGTGGGGCGAATGTGTTTTCCTGACTTGTGAGCTCTCACGGCCACAAAAGAATTTGTTTAAGAACTTGTTTCGGCTCATAGAATGACTGGTTTGGCACACTAACGGCTGAACCACGGTCATGTGATTCTGAAACGCGCTCTGGAGCACAAACGGACCGAGCCACAGAACAGAGTCCTGTGATACGGTCATTTCAAAACACTCGTGCTTCGAAAGCTTGGCAAAGTGTCAAAGCTTTAAACGTCCCATCATTAATAAATCAATGAAGTCAACTTGTTACATAATGAGACTGTGAGGTGAGACTAGGAGGAGGAGGAGTGATGAAGAGGATTGGAACCTTTGTCTGTGGTGTGTCAGGGCATTTTCCCTCCATCTTCTTAGTCACCGGATCAAGATTATTTACATCCAAATGGAAACGGCTCAACAGGCTGTAGTTCATCCTCCTGGCCTGTAGGTGGTGCTGAATTCAAAAAGAAGAGACAATGGTAAGGCACTTCCTTGCCTGGCCAGCAAATAGAACCGCTCACTTTGAGTAGCCGACATCTGAAGTAAAAAAGAAAAACACTGAATAGCCAATCTGAGAGCATCAATTCTGTGGTAGCCGAGCAAAGTCAACTGTCCAATATGCACCGTCAGTTGATGTGGCTTCAATTGGAAATAATGGAACCCGGCGCTGAGTTTCAACGTGGAACACCGCAGACACACAGACAGGGGAAGAGGTTGAAGGCTGGAGGGCGGCGAATTTGAGACCAGGTTCCAAAAAAGTGTGTTTCCAGGATCCAATGGGACGATCAGACAAAACAATGCAAAACGTCTGTTTGACACAACAAAGCATCTCCGTACGGATGTGGCCTCAGAGCGTTGTATTCTCAACTTCCTGGTTCTGAGTCGCCCCCTGCTGGCTCAAATGTAACACACACAAAACGTTTGAACGGTGCTTCTGTGTGAACGAGTCTCATTCACGTCCCACTTATTTCTGTTGTGTTCAACACAACAGAACTCGACTTTCTAACGTGAACGTCTTTTCCTGCTCCAGTGTTTCATTGATTGTCGATCATCGATCACCTGATCACTGCTTGGCTCCGTCTCGTCTGCCAGCAGCTCTGTTTTCGATTCTTGGCACGCAGTCTGAAAGTGGGACATTTTGTTATTTGTATGCAAATTGAAAAGAATTGAGTGTTTAGGAGCTAAAGAGGCAGAAATTTCCCTCTGGAGGAGCTGGAGGAGAGTGAACGCATGAATTACAGCTGATGATCAACATCTTCTCCCAGTGTGCTTCAACAAACCCCTTCAGTCGTGTCCAGATGTCGGATTTCATCCTATTATTGTTATTATTAAATATATTTGATGATTTAAAGACGATGATCAATATTTGCGTCGTACGTGCTCTGATAATTTCACATTCTGTCCAGTAGAGGGCGTCGCAACAAAAAACACACCTTGTCTACAGAAGAAATAATGAAGCAAATCATTTACATCAACTTGTCAAGTGATACCCGGGATGGGCAAGAAAGTTCTTTCAGGTGTACTGAATCATTACTTTCCATTCAGTGAAAGATTCGTTCAAAAGATTCCTTCACGGATCGTTGAGTGTCTTCTTTTGAACGAATTGTTCGTGAACGGGACCCATGAGGAGGAGTGATGGATGATGAGGAGGAGGGATGAAGCAAGTGACAAGTTGCGTGTCCATTATGCACATTACGGTATTTACTCTCATCTTATGACGTGTGTGAGTGTGTTTGAGCTCCAACAAACAGTTTGTTTTGTTTTCACACCACAAACTATGAGAAGGTCCCACTGATCACGTTTCTCCTCTGTTAATTCGATGTGTTCCGACGTGCCGGCATGTTTCTGTCATCCGACACAAAGCTCAGCGTGTCTCCATTTAAAAGACGAGTGACCTGCGTTAATGACGGCGGCTAATGGAGCGAAGAGCTTCCTGTGCACTCACGGTGTCTCTGCAGGTTAATGAACCGAGTGGAGTTAAACTCCGTCCTCAGGATGAACAGGAGGGAAGATAGAGGGGGTCTGTTTATTATCGTCTTCTCTTCTGTTTGAACCGTGTCTAGCCGTCAGACGCGCTCTGCTTCCTGCGGATCAGAGTGAACGTTGCACAGATGTGATGTAGTTTCCTTCATTAGGTCATAGCACTTTTGCTAGCGACAAGTCTCAGTTTGAATGTCTGAGTCTGAATCAGAATCTGAATCTGAGTCTGAGTCTGAATCTGAGTTTGAGTCTGAGTCTGAATCTGAGTTTGAGTCTGAATCTGAGTTTGAGTCTGAATCTGAGTCTGAGTCTGAATCTGAGTCTGAGTCTGAATCTGAGTCTGAATCTGAGTCTGAATCTGAGTTTGAGTCTGAGTCTGAATGTGAGTCTGAATCTGAGTCTGAATGTGAGACTGAATCTGAGTCTGAATCTGAGTTTGAGTCTGAGTCTGAGTTTGAGTCTGAATCTGAGTCTGAGTCTGAGTTTGAGTCTGAATCTGAGTCTGAATGTGAGTCTGAATCTGAGTCTGAGTCTGATTCTGAGTTTGAGTCTGAGTTTGAGTCTGAGTCTGAATCTGAGTTTGAGTCTGAGTCATGAAACTGTGTCTGAAAGTGAGTCTGACTCTGAATTTGCATCTCACTCTGAGTCTTAGTCGGAGTCTGTTTGACAAACGAGGGTCTGAATCAGTAAATAGTCTTTTTGCTTCAGGAGGAGTCAAACGTTTGTTTATATTTATTCGTATCCTAAATCTGTTTGTCTTATGAATTGTTCAGGTGAAACCTCAGGTGAAATGCAATCACATGTGAATGTCCTGATTTTTGTATCTGATCAGTGTGACATGATCAGTGTGACATGATGGAGATCTTTTCATCTGCTGAGGAAAAGAAAGTGTGAAGGACACAAGTGGAATGAGTGTGTGTGTGTGTGTGTGTGTGTGTGTGTGTGTGTGTGTGTGTGTTTGACGTGGCTGCGTTCCATCAGGAAACACACAGCAGCTGTGTCTTTAGGTCTCAGGTGGCAGCCAGGCTCTCCGGCACTCCCCTGGGAACCCACTTCTTTGTGTGGGCTGTATGTGCACATCGCTGTGTCTCTGTGTCACTTTCTCCCTCTCTTTCACACACAAACACACACACATGCGCTAAGCTAAGGTAAGCTAATCGCAGAACGTGAAGCTACCGGTACAGTTAAGTACACCCGTGTAGTACTATCACATGTACCTGTGTACTATTACGTGTACCTGTGTATTATTAAATTTGTATGTGTACTATCACATGTACCTGTACTACCACAGTAGAGTACATCAGCCCAGTGAGTTGGATAAAGTACCACTAGAGGGCACCACACTCACACCTGACAGTGAAACTGGGGAGGGAGAGACAATGGATGGAAAGTCCAATGTGGAGAAGAGAGGAAGAGAGGGGGTGATGAAGGGGAGTGAGATGGGAGTGATGGAATGAGGTGAGCGAGGACAGACGGACAAAATGAGGGTGCAGACAAATGTGGTGAAGGGAATAAAGGGAGAGGAAATGACATTAAGTGTCGTGTCGCAGACGGAGACGACTTCCTGTGAAAGTCTGATTCCGTCTGACTGTGGTGGACTGTCGGGTCATTGAGAGGTCCTGGAGCTTCAAACACAACACAGGGCCGGGGAAAGGAAGTTCACCGAACTACTGTCATCTTAATCAATGTAATCTAATCTCATTTGATCTCATTGCAAACCATATCTATCTCATTTCATCTCATCTCTACCTTATCTTTACCTTACCTAATCTTTTCTGATCACAATCTTTACCTTATCCTATCTCATTTTATCTCATCTCATCTCAACGTTATTTTTACCTTACCTTATCTTTTCTCTTCTTGTCACAATCTTAACCTTACCTTATCTTATTTCATCTCATCTCATACTTACCGTGTCTTTACCTTAACTTTTCTCATCACAATCTTTACCTTATCTTATCTCATTTTATCTCATCTCAACGTTATTTTTACCTTACCTTATTTTTTCTCTTCTTGTCACAATCTTAACCTTACCTTATCTCATTTCATCTCATCTCATACTTACCGTGTCTTTACCTTACCTTAACTTTTCTCATCACAATCTTTACCTTGTCTTATCTCATTTTATCTCATCTCTACGTTATTTTCACCTTACCTTATATTTTCTCTTCTTGTCACAGTCTTAACCTTACCTTATCTCATTTCATCTCATCTCATCCTTACCTTGTCTTTACCTTTGATAATCTTTTCTCATCATATCTTTACCTTATCTTATGTATGTAATAGCTGACTGTTCAAACTCGGCACACATCCTCATTTTCTTCATCTCATCCTCCGTCCTCTCGTTCTCATTCCAAATTCTCTGTCATCCGTCCTTCTCTCATTCACCCATCTTCATTCTCCATTCTATTTCGTCCCGACACGACAGACTGTAATTTTTTCCCCATTTCCTCACACACACACACACATTTTCTTTATAATTTCAAGTCTCCTTTCTTTTTGTACGAATCCTCCTGAGGACGAATGAACACAACTAAAAGTGTGTGTTCTATTCATCACGTCACATCTTCCGCCCATGCACACTAAGCTGAATGAATGAAAGAAGACGCCACATTCAAGGCTCATTTGCATATCAAACACAGTTTGTTTCACAAGTAATTCAACATGACAACAACAGCAACACACCATAATACTTCAATCATCCTATGACGTGAACAGTCAGCTGATCCGCTCTCGTGATATCTGTCAGGTTCACTTCCTGTCTTCGTTTGGAGATTCCCGACATTTTTGTCCTCTCACCTGTGTCCTGTCAATCATTGGTTTGGTGTGTCATGTTCTGATCCTCCTCAAAACTATTTGTAGAGAAAAAAATGAGAACAGTAAATTGAAATAGCACGTACCCACCACTTTTCATCAAGATTCAGTCAGTATCCATCAGTGACGTTATGAAACCATGAAGACAATTCACTGTTGGCGGATTAATGCGCTGAACGTGAAACTTGAGCAATTTTCAGTGGTTTAAATTGAGAGACCTATGAAAAACTGTAGATCAGTCAAAAATATGAAGAGAATCCACGTTCATCTCCGTGTGTGGTGAATGTCCTTCCTGCTCTTGGCCTCGGCCCAGCAAAGAACTTGGCAGCCATGTTGGAGCGGTCAAACACTCGCTGAGCAAACATTCATCAGCAGCGGCGTCGTTGTTCTCCAGCAGTCCGCAGGTCACATAGTCATTGTTCTGCATGCACAATGAACCAGCGCGGAGTTAATTACAAAGTCTGTCACCTCCTGAAAGACGCAGCAATATCTCTGAACTGCTGTGTCACACACACACGTACACACATCGAGAATGAATGAAGAAAGAAAAGAAAAAAGGAAATATGTAAACTGGTGTGAAACTACTTTGTTATTGATTATATGTAGTATATATATATATATATATATATATATATATATATATATATATATATATATATATATATATATATATATATATATATATATATATATATATATATATATGTATGTATGTCTGTAGCCAGCGAAATTCATGCATGCATTTCCCAGAGAGACCAGCAAAGACCCATACAAATTAACAGAGACCTACAAAGACCCATGAAAATTAACTGAGACCCACAAAGACCCACAGAGACCCACACAAAGACCCACATCGACTCACAGAGACCCACACAGACCCACAGAGACCCACAAATACCCACATAAACCTACAAAGACCCACAAATACCCACATAAACCTACAAAGACCCACATCGACTCACAGAGACCCACAAATACCCACATAAACCTACAAAGACCCACATCGACTCACAGAGACCCACAAAGACCCACAGAGACCCACAAAGACCCACAGCGACCCACAAATACCCACATAAACCTACAAAGACCCACAAAGACCCACACAGACCCACACAGACCCACAGCTCAGTTTGGTCTCTGTGGTCACGTCCTGCTCCGTCTCTCTTCTCTCTGTCTGTAACAAAAACCTACTAACCCAGCAGCTCGTTTACCATCTCCTACATTGTTCATGTGTTTGCATCACGTATAAAACGCTGTCACAGCATTTTCACTCAGCTGATGCTATGACGTCTGCACTCACTTTGAGGAGAAGCTGAATCGTAACGTAAAGCTCCTGGAACCAAACTGAGTAGAGCTGAGTCGTGCCGTGCTAGAACCGTGTCATGGAAACTTAAACATTACTGCACCGACTCCACTGTCATCGTCATAGTTTCATATTGTTTCTTTTTACTAAAAAAAGAAGTGGTGAGATCTGGACTTTGTGTTCCTTGTATGCTGCAGTGTGTGTGTGTGTGTGTGTGTGTGTGTGTGTGTGTGTGTGTGTGTGTGTGTGTGTGTGTGACTGGCAGATGAACACTATCTCTGACACACACACACACATCCACGCACACACACACAAACTCCTCATGACCCATTTTACATCCTATGTACTCCACTGACACACTCCTGTTACCCATGGCAACGCAGGGTTCCAGCACGTGTGCGTGTGTGTGTAGGTGTGTTTAGGGAGTGAGGGCATGTAAATGAAAGAACATATCTGCTGCGTATCGTGTTGAACATCCCTGCACAACTGCACGCGTTCATGTTGGTGTGTTTTCCAGTGAAGCTACAAAACATGTCCAGTGTGAGAAGATTCATCATTTTTACAAATTCTTTGAGATCCTGAGCAACTTTCTCACTGTGTCCCACTGTCACGTGTCTGTGCACACTTGCCTCCTTCCAATTATGCAACAGATCGATTAAAGCAGTCCCCCCACCCCCACCAAAAAGGGGTAAGCCGCGCTCCTCAATCATGTGAGGCTGAACCCCACAGAGGAAACTCATTATGGCTGCTTGGATCCTCTACTTCCTGTCGGTACTGAAAGCTGGTGACCACAGGAGAAGATGACAGTTTGTGTGATAGAATAGATAAACATATATAGGTCGAGTAAACGGATAATAATCAGTTACATCATTGATCCCATGACAGAATTGTTCATCTTACAGCAGTAAACATTGAAGTAAAAGAGAGAAGTGATACTTCTTTAGTAGTAGAAGAGTAAAAACTGTAAATAAACATAAATTATTAAATGTAAAGAAATATACTGATATGAAATTGTAACGGATATATAGCACATTTTTTATAAAAATGAATACCTGTGGCACTTTTATGGTTTGGAATTTTTTGCGTTATTTGTTGTACAGTTGACTCATGTAAGAGGATATAAGAACGAACCATGTAGCGGGATATATTGTCTAAATACTTCTATCTAAAGTTCATTTGTTAGATTTATGATGAATATTTGAGTTTGATTATTGTTTCACTGAGTCACGATTATCTTCATTTTTAAAGTCCTATTTTGAACTTCTATTCTGTTTAACCAAACTTGTTTAAATCTTCACATCTGTGAAAATTACCCTGAAGAGTCCGGAATCAACATGAAGACGCTGTGAATATCCGCCCAAGTCCTGGTCTCTGCAGCAGAATTCTGTGCCCCAGTTTGGTGCAGAAGCCCTCATGCTAGTAAGGTCGATGTGGCTATTAACAATGCCCTCTGAATTATAACTGGATGCCTGAAGCCCACCCCAGTGTCTCTCTTGCCAGCCCTTGTGGGAATAGCCCCAGTTGGCCTCCGATGGAAGGCTGCCGCTCTCGCCCTGGCCAGGAAAGCACAAAGGCACGACTGGCACATCCTGCATGACACCACAACAACAGCACCTCCAAGCTACCCCTACAACGAGGCACCACATGAAATGTTTAATTCCACCCATGAGGACATCTCCAGAGATACATGGTTGGCAGCTGCTTGGAAGCAGGAGTGGGAGACAGCTGGGCCTTCCCGCATTCATGGCTACATCTAGGATCCAGGAGCTGATGCCAAAGGTGGAGATGACCTACCACGCCAGCAACGAACCATACTTAACAGCCTATTAACCGGGGTCGGACGCTTTTAAACATCAGTGAAGAAGTGGGGCCTGACGGACAGTGTGGCATGTGAATACGGTGACCCTGAACAGACTGCCGACCATCACCACCTGCCCCTTGTACAAACCACCTTCGGAGACCAGCCTCTTCGACCTAGGACCCGAGATGCTGTCATGGGTACAGGACACTGAGTTGTACCTCTGACGTTACATGACAGAAAAAGAATAAGAAGCCTCCTGACAGCCAGTGCAGGGAGACGCAACAGACAGAAGTAATAAGGATAGAACACAGTCACATAGTTCTGCTGGTGTTTATGTAGTGTGAAACCCGAATCAAGAATCAAATGGAGCAGTGGAGCAGAAACACCATCTTTGGTCTGGACCTTGGTTCAAAATTTTCAGTGTGAAAGCCCCCAAAAGATGAGGGGTTGCGTGGGGGAGGTTGATGCCGGTAGAAAGAAGAGACAGTAATTCTTCAAAGTTGAAAATCCTTCGTTGAGGAATCCTAAAGTATGAGTTTGGCCCCGTCGCGGTCCACAGGCCATATTTTTTGTTCTATTCCCATGAAATAAGAGTTCATTAGTATTACCAGTAAGTAACGGAACAGAACTGTCTGGACAGAGGGATAGAAGACAAGATGATTTTATTTACAAAAATATACAAAATGTACAAAAATATACAACAGTTGAGAACATATTAAATAAATAATGACATTTTATTTGTTTCGTCAATTGAACTCAATGAATCAAATAAAATTGCTATCGTGGTTTTGGGACCTTATCCAGTGCATAGCCATGAACCATGAAGCTGTAGATACATGTGTGTTCTTTCTGGCCCCAGTTACTTTCCACCTGCAGCTTCACATATCTAAAGGCCTCGGCTTGTGGATATTGATGTTTGAAGGTCTGGAATGACGGGCCGTTCTGATCGTATTCATGTGTTCCTAAAAGGGTCCCCTTTTCCTTCCTACTGGTCATTCCGTAGACTGAGAACCTCCGCGGCGCATTGTCAATGTTGCCAGTTGGGGACTGACTTTTAAGAATGTGGCCCATTGTCACCTCAGTGACAGGGATTGGGTGGGAAAGAGAGACCATTAAATGTCCCTGGTCACCTGAAAAGCACCAGCATTCACCTGGCTTCAAGACTGAGTCCCCTTGTATCGCTGGCTGGTGTTCTGAAGATGGAAACAGTGTGTTGCGCACTCTCTGCCATATTGGTTGGTTCCCATGTGTGGCTGAGGACTG
>NW_027613778.1:0-33768 GCF_965212315.1 Lampetra planeri
CCGTGGGTTTATTCATGAGTCTTCCTTGCAGAGTGGTAAAAGGTGATCACTAGATCATTTGAGAGATGTGTTGCCGTGACTACGTCACACTCCCTCCTCCTTCCAGCCAATCAGTGTCCAGTTCAGGGAGATGCAGTAGACATTAGTAATGAGGACAGAACGTCAGCAGATCATTGGTCCACTGGTTTATGTAGCAATAACAGTTATTGTTTATTGGCAGCATAGGGGATCTTTTAGATTCAATGGATCATGTCTGCACACAAAGGAAAAGAGGCAACAATGACTTTAAAGATATGTATTTATTGTCTAACTACTAATAACACACATATAATAAATAAAATGATAAAACACAAGACAAACAAAGAACAGACACAGAACGTAAAAGAAGACAAAAGGTAAACTCGGGGTGATGGTGATAGGAGAAAGTTACTGATCAATTATTAATCCCTTAATAACTGAACTAATGACTAACCTATCATCATATCGTGTGTGAGAATCACTGCTGATGAGCAGTGTGTGTGTGTGTGTGTGTGTGTGTGTGTGTCAGTTACTGGACTTTTGACATCAACTCTTATGAGCAGCTCAGGATGTAACATCCTACTTGACTTCAGGAGCTGAGGCTGGGACCCAGTGATGCTGGATTCTGCATGCGACGTCTCCAAAGTGGGTTGTCCTTGAACGACGTCGTGTTCTCCAGATGTTTGGTCCTGACAATGGCGCTTCCAGCGACTTTGTGCAACTCACCAGCGGTTCCTTAGCTGGTGATTGGCTGATGGCGCTGGAGGCTTCAAATGTAGTTTGGACTGCAGGATGGTTCAGTGTTTTGTGTCAAAAGTTCTGGTAACGGTCTGACAAAAATGATTCTTGGTTTGTGGAGAGGACTGAAACGTTGGCTAGGCGTTTAGGATCATCTGAAACAAGACTCTAAAACTCGTAACAATAAAAAGAAGAAAAATAGGATTTGCTACAACAAAAGTGGTTTGCTGGTTGTAGTCTTCAAAATAAAAGAGTAAACACTTGGTTTAATTCTAGGCACTATTACTCAAGCTTAAGAGGCATCTTCACAACTTGGTTATGAAGATAGAAAACAAAGGCTAAGCTGAACGAACGTGTGGCACAAACTTGAAGAATTCTGCAGGGGCGAGGGTACAGAACTCTGGTAAAAGAAAAAGGAGTGCTCAAGGAAAAATGCTTGAAGGAAAGGATCGAATGCTCTGATGGACAGGATGCTCCTAGCTGAAACAATTAGCTCTTACAAGTAAATAAAAATGACTGCTATGCTGACAAAGGGTGTGTTCCCCTTTTATCATGGGGAGAGGTGGTTTGGTATAACTCATCACTATGCATGAATTGGTCAAGTTAATGTCCAATCACACCTCAAGTAATGAGTTAGAGGAGGAGATTCGAGTGGTAATTTACGACTGGCAGGCTCGGTGCCTGTACCAGCCCCCAGGAGACGCACATGTGGTCTGGAGTCAACGTTCTCCAAACACCATGACCCAATGTGTAAACTACTGGCACAGAATGTATCATGAGGTTAAACACTAGATATCCTAGTATAACTAACTCAACTAACTCATTGCCTATCTAATGATAAGACAGAATCAGGATCTGCACGGAGATTACATATTAAATGGTTCAAGCATTCTAGAATGAACATTCTAGAATGAAGAACATTGAGAAAATACGTCCAGCATTACACATTTCATGCTGGTGAAGTCTGTGGCAAGACTTCAGAGTAAGTCATCAGAAACGGGGACATTGTTGAACAGCGAACATCAAAACGTCCATGATTCTAATATCAACCTCAGGTAAACTGGTAGTAAAGAAGTAATGTTCTTGTATATGAGTATATAACATTACCACGAGACACATAATATGTTTAATACATTTGTTAGGTTACAAATTAAACAAAGGGATCTCAGAGTCTCAGTCCTGCTCAGGAATGCAGGAAAAGGTCTGGAGTTCAGTTTGGCCCCCAAAGAAGAGAGTGGGGGAGTTTGAGATTCGGGTCTTTGTCATAAACAGAGTCATAAACTGTGGAAGGGAGGAAGATTCTTCTCCCTTTGTCTTGTGTCAGCAGTGACATCTTTATGATTTGATGCCCAGAGAGTGAACTTAGAGGATGTTCTGTGTTGGTGTAACCTCAGATGGGCTGATTCACACGTGGTGAGAAGGGAATGTGGAGGAATGATACCAAGCAGGATGTCCGCTACATTTATTCAGAAACCAGAACCAAGGATCAGATGGAGACGGGAGGAAAACCCCAGCCTTGGTTTGGACTTTTAGCTGAAAGCCCCTTTACTCTCGTACTAAATTTATGCGATACCATGGTCGTTGTGAATACCCTCTGTTCTTTCAACTTGTTTAGACACCACCACACACGTTGTCCTCGTGTGTTACTGATGATGAGTGAAGTGATGTCAGCTCTGAATGTCACATGATACAGTAGATAGGTGTGTTACTGTAGCTACTAGTACACAGTACTGCATCTACTGTAGCATAAAACAAAATAAATACATGAATCCAGGAAAGTGTTGAATTCTTGATCATTTATGAATTCATGTGTCTGTCATTTCAACCTGCAGCGTTCCTATGGAACATCAAGAGGTTGGGACATGAAAGCTTCCTGTTTTGAACTCTTCACGTCTGTAAAATAGTTCTAGATGTACAGAATGTGACTGCTGATGTTCACTGAATTATTCATGACATTTGGAGGAAATGGGGATTGTCTCTATTGAGACCGGTTTTAAAAAGATGTTCTGACACATTAGCACCTGGATCACTTCATTGATTCTTCACTGATTTCATTTGTCTTTAATGTTAAAGGGGAGTTGATTTTCCGATATAAAACCACGTGTCAAATGGAACTCTATCAGCTGCTCTGTGATATTTAAATTCATCATTCAAACCGTTCACTCGTGCAAAAATGTTCAAAGTAGTGAAACATCAGAGCTGATTTTCATACAGAAAACCTGTTTAATTCTCTGTTCATTAGACTGCAAAGCCTTGGTAACTCTGAGATACTATGTGGGCTGTGGTTCAAATGTAATTATATTTCTAATAACACAACCTTTATCTTGGGAGAAAATGCAAAGTGAGTTTGACATCGAGCGAATGGTCTGATGGATTAAAGGAGAACTGTAATTTAATAAATCTGTCCTTAACTCCCAGTATGATTTGAGTGTTCAGCTCCCAGTGACATATTTACATTACGTTCATTATGTCAGATATGTGGAGTGGTCTCTGTGATGTGTTCCTCTCGTCCATACGACCAATTTGTCCCCTCTGATCAGACTTTGATGTAGCTGAAATTGGATGGAGATGGCGACCAAATAACTTTGACATCGTTGCTTTCAGTTCCATTACTGTCTGCATGATGATATGTACTCCCTTCAAACCCGGAGTGTATTTGTGAAAAAGATCAGCTGGGATGTTAACAATGTCCCAGTGGTCTTAAAACAGCCAGAATCCGCATGGTGTTCATGACCAGTGGCAGCTTCAGTACCTCTTTCAATCAAACAAAAAATGATAGCAGGTTAACAGGTATTCCGTATTAATATGTTCATGTTTGAGGGTGCATGCACGTAGCTCAGTGTAGTTCTTCAGAGATAATGAGTGTGTGTTTCATGACAAAAAGTTTTGTCCAGTACTGAATTACCTCATTCACATCACCGTTGTTAGTAAGTTATAGTGATGGACCATCTGAGTTTTGTCCGAGGAGAGAAACAGATGAGATAATGGATGTTAAATGAGGATGTAAATATAAACAATGCATTGTTTATGTTTTCTATGAGTCATTCAAATTTCTGTTTTAAGTATAAAAAGTTTGATTTAAAAATGTCATTCCAAAAAGTGAAGGGACACCCACAGACACATGGGGAGGTTGGACAAGCAGTAACTAAACAGAACAAGACCTGAAATGCAAAGCGATCGTAGTTGGCTCCACAGTATGCAGCGATGGTAATGGGATTGGATCGGGGGCTGTTTCTGAGCGAAGCATCTTGATGAAATGCAGAGAGAATACACTTTATTACGGTGCCAATATCTGATCACATCCCAGCAGCCAAATCCATATTGTTTGATATGTGACATGTAGCCTCAATATGTGAGTAATTATTGTTTCATATCTGGTTTGCCTCAGATGTGGAGGATGGCGGGGCAGGATGGTTCAGACGCCTCAGGGGAAAGTGAGAGAGAGCTTCTATGTTCTGGGAACCAAGACAGCTTTTATATGATGGTTTTGATCAGCCCTCAGGCAAGACAGGGGATGTGTGTGTGTGTGTGTGCGTGTGTGTGTGTGTGTGGGTGGGTGGCTGTGAATGCATGTGTGGATGGCTGAGTGGATCAGCAGATGTGTGCCCTTGGGTATTTCAATTCTGGTCTGTGTATGTTTAAGCCATCAGTGTGTGGATTTTTATGCTTTTTCAATGAGCAGGTCGAAAAACCAAGATGTGTGTGATTGTTGAAAGTAAATGAGTGTGGAGGAGTTGCTGCTGTGATGAAGATGACAGTCGGTGAGCGTGGTATAGGGAGTGTTCCCCGCTGTCTCTGTGCCATTAACAAATCGGGTTCAAAGGCTCACACAGCTCCGTGTTGTTCAGTCTTTTCTTTTCAGAGCAAGAAATGGCAGCATTTTTCTGTTTTATGAGACAAAGTTGATTTTGATACATCCATAAATTCTTAAAATAAATATGCAGCCAGTGGCCCGAGGGTAGTATCATTCCTCTTGCTCGTCTTCATCACTTCGTGTTGATGAAAACAGAACCTATAGAGGCAAACACACAATACGAGTTCATGATCCGTTTTCACATTACTCTGAAATGGTTGATGTATAATTTGGTTTTCCTTTAATCTGCAAGTTCAATTTAATTTAGCGATGAACATCCTAATTTGAACACAGTTTATGAAAGTAATCATTTTTAAAGCAATACAAAAATAAAGAAACCTAGACATGTCCAGTAGTTGTTCATCTGTCTCATGTAAAACTTACTATTTTCTACACATTCTTTTTTCTGTAATATTGCATAAATCATTACTGCACTCCAGCTGCACATCTGGATAGTTGCTCTTGGTCATTTTAATCTTATATAGTGTATAATTATACTTTGTAAATATGTTTAGACATTGTGTACTTTTAGTTTTAGTTCATATTTGTAAGCTATCTTTTTCTTCCTAACTCATTTAAAGTAAAGGATGTACACAGTACAGGCCAAACGTTTGGACGCACCTTCTCATTCAGAGTGTTTCCTTTATTTTCCTATTTTCATCGTCATTTCCAGTAATGACGGCCACTCGTTTCTCTTCACTCAGCTGATTGGTTCTTGCCTTAGTATGAATGAACAGTTGTCCTGTGGACCAACCTGACTATGGTCCCAACCTCATCAATAAGAGAGGAAAGTCCACTAATCCTGACAAGGCACGAGTGAAAACTATTTCAGGTGACGACCTCATGAAGCTCATTGAGACCACACCAAGGGTTTGCAGCGCTTTCAAAAAAGCAAAGGGGGTTACTCTAACAAATCTAAAATAGAAGACATAGCTATTTCACACTTTATGTTTAAATACATCATTCAATATTGTTCATTCATATTGTTCATTCATAGTTGTGATGCCTGTGATGCCAGTGAGAATCTACAATGTATAATGATAAATAAGAATTTCCTTCACACAATTAACAGTGTAATTACATCTATCATTATTATTATCAATATCATTAGCAATACTATTATTGTTATTATTACAATTTTGTTGCAGCTGCAGACATGACTTGGAATATGATAGATTCAATTCTAAACAGAGCAGCTATTCAATCTGAAAGTCCATGCCGGGAGCAGACACACATGTCTTGTGTCTTGACTACGGCAAACGTCGGGTGTTCAGTCACTGTAAAGCTGCTTTGAAACTGACAAGGACGTCGTCTGCGTGGGAAACCGCAGTGACCTGCTGGGGAGCTCAAAGTGTGGATAGCACACAGACACCATGAACACATCTGGTGCCAAACAGCCTGGACAACTATTAAAATGTCTGAACGTTCTTTGCTGGGTGACGTGAGACTCTCTGCCAAGGGAATGTGATGAAGGAATGTATTTCCAGGGGCTAAAATACTGTATATTAACTATGGCAGCGTTCGCTGTCGACACACCGTCATTCCTAACTTAGGTTCCACAGCTGTATTTTTATCATTTAAATGAAGCTGAACTGTCTGTTGTTTTTCTTATCATTTGAATCTTTTGTTCCCACTTTTCAAACACCTCAGCGACAGCTGTTATCTAGTAATTATGACCTTGACAAAGGAGGAAACCAGATGCACTGTTAAAATAAAACAAAACAATGCAATAAGACACTTGGGATCCAGAACGTGAAAATCCTGAGCTGATGGTGAAATTTGGAAAGAAAACAATGAAAGAAAACATTTTTAAAATTTCATATGTTGGAATTCAGTTTCATCACTAACACTGAACAACGGTAAATGCTGCATTTTTTCAGGATTAATCAACTCAGGGTTTTCATTAAAACTGATTTCTGGAACGGGCACCAGGCGTCTTGAGTTGACGCACCACAAAATACATCTTTGAAGACAGATCTGTTTAATTCTGGAAGAATATGCTTGTGAAGCGGTTCGTTTTCCTTCGGTCCATGAATGATCATCGTCTTTGTGTGACTAATGGAGACACACCGCTACGTGGACCAACGTCTCTGGTATTAGTTTTCCAGGTTCCACTAAGGCTAAGGATTTACCCCCAGAAGACCATTACTGCCCCAGTTCCACAATCATAAAGGACACATTCAGTATTAATCCTGTGGTGTTAACACTGACGAGAGCCAAGCACGCATGCAGATTGTAAATTGTCATGTGGAACGATAAACAATGGGGAAGGAAGAAAGAACAATAAACAGCGATGACAACAGGGAGCACGAAGTGAGACGGACGTCACAAACCCACTGTTGGATTTCTGGCAACAACACAAATGTCTCTTTTTTTTTTCTCCATCCACTTCCAGTTAATAATACTTTTTTTTTGTGCCTCATTAGTGTCTGGAAGCTTGTTATCTGCCAAACTATAGTTTAATATAATATGTGTAATGATATCAATTTATATGGATATAAATTAATTCAAACTGCTAATTAGCCAATAATGAGTACTTGAGCAGCAAGACTGTTTATCTCTGTGGTTTCACCACCACTGGTCACTACCTGTCCAGTATAAAAACAAAAAAAGAACTCATGAGAGCAGCTAGAAACTAACTGGCATAAAAAAGAGTCTGTGGCAAAAAAGACAAAAGAAAACATTTATACAAGTACAAGAGACATTTTGATATGATACAACAAATGTATATATATGCGTATGTCTGTATAACTATGATTGCATATACACCAGATAAAGAATGAAGACAGTGTGGTACGTTTTCAGCAGTGTTGATGTATTTTATAGAACATATGAAGGCGGGTGGAGGTGGGTGGAGGTGGGTGGAGGCGGGTGGTTGAGAACGTTGAATTATTGCACTTGAAGGGAGACAGGAGAACTAATTAACTGTCACAGTGGCTGTGATTCAATACATTTAGTAGCTGTTTAAACAATTGCACATGCTCTTTTGGGCTTAAAGGGCTGTTACAAGACGGCAAAGGAGAAGGGAGCTGTGGATTAGGTCTCTGCAGAGGGTTTGAGTTGTTTCCATGCAATGCACAGCCTTTCTTCTTTCAGAGAACAGTTTGACTCTATGTGATGGATAATATCACCAGAGACTGATGGCCGGTGCATGCTATCATGGTAACTTTGTGTTATTTTATTCTGCCAGTAATCAAGTCTGTTGAGGGGAAGATGGAGCTCAGCCGGAAAGTGTAGCTCTGACGTTACTGATTGATCTTATGGTGTGGGTCATAACCGAAAGAATGAGATCGGGATTCGTCTGTACGACCTGCTGGAGGTGGCTGGGCAGAAGGAAGTCTGGACCTCCTGACTGAGGCTGCTGCCACTGACAGCGCTAACGGGCATGAATACTTCAGTCTACAACAGCATTTTTCAGACGTCTTCTCATCAGGGTTTGCTTTTCACCTTGATGTTTGTCAGCTTTCTGCCTCATCTCTGAAAACAATTCAGCATTCACTGAAATTCATTTCATTTGTACAGCCCAACATCACAAAAAATAATTGTCTTCATAGACTTTACAGTCCACACAACACAACAACCCATCTGTCCTTGGACACGCAATCAGGGTGAGGAAAAACTGCTAAACCCACTGATAACGAGAAGAAGAAGAAGAAGGAGAAGGGATGCATAATTTATTGGTGTATGAATATACTCGTCTTCAGGAGGAGTATACAGGACTACGTAGCACTCAGTAGCTTTTTCAAACAGAGATGTCTTAGACACGATCTTCCGCTGCGGCTGTTGGAGAGATGTGGCACTCATCCAAAATGATGAATCACTTTTACATTCCGACTGTCAAATATTTTGCTTCATGGGCTTGGACCGCACTAACGGCTGCTTGTGGCTGTATTTATTATTAATGTTGTTGGGCAACAGAAGCTTATTACAGGGCTTATTCTCTCCATCCCTGACTGCTTGATGTGATTTTTATGCTTGATACTTTCAAACATACATCTTCTAGCTGGGATTCAACATAGATGTTGCTTCCACCTGATCAATACATGATCGTTAGGACCAAAGCGTTTGGCATTGATGCGCTTAGATGAAATTAACTGCCCAAAAATTCAATGACGTGTGGTTGATTGACTTGAAGGACACAATCTGTCTACAGTTTGATTTGCCATGAATGTGTCTTAGGGGTACTGTCGGCTGTCTGAAAAGACATTTGGAATGCAGCACATAGTAATTAGAGCGGTGAGCAAATATCCCGATGACACATCTCAGTTGCCACATCACGGCGATGAATAAGAAGCATCTCACCAAAGAGTGGAAAGCTGAAAAGCATCACACGCTTTTCTGATTATTAGAGCACCGCTGTTGAAATTTATGTGTGTAATTTTGTACGGACATGCTTGTGTTTCCATTTACATATGCTTTATAGAGCTCTGATTTCATTTGCATAATAGGAGCTCAAAGTGATATGCTGATGAAAGCAGAGGGGCTCCCAGTAAAGTTTTTATGGGCTCAGTTAAAAGGAGAAATCAAACAGCGCACTATGTAGACGGCACAGTGCAGTGTCCTTTGCTGTTTTGCCCCCTTCTCTTCCCCTTAACATATTACACGCCCAGAGAGACACACACAAACACACCCAGTTTGAAACAAAGGCGCTTGTTTGGATCTGCAGAGGCTTCCAGCCCTCACGAACCCACATAGAATGTCAATATCTCTCCATCTCCATGGTTTAGATGCATTTTTATTTGTTGACTCAGTACATGCTGATGACTTTGATCCAATGCGAACACATGGTACCACAGCAGGAAATACTGAGCAAATTAAGCACGGAGGCGCAGTGATCATCATTGTGTGAGTGAGTTCATGCAGCAAACCAGACTTAAGGGTCACGTATTAAAATATGTGACTGTCACATGTCATATGACGTTTACCAGCAGATCTGAAGATGCAGTTTTCACTGAACTTTGAATAATGTCAGAAAACAACAGTGTATTTACCAAAGTACCAAAGTATAGTCATGTCGTGCCCCTCTGTGTCTGATACAGATGGCGATGACGCCTTTTTCTGTGAAACTTCTGTTCACATCTCGTTTTACAAAGTTTTTTATTACTCATCTTTCCCCCGCTGCCTCCTTTGCCACATTTGGAGGAATAAATCAATTGCATGGACTTTTGGAGTCCTAACTTTCCAGTAGAATGTGTGGTGCATTTCAAATAACTCTGAATCAATGTGTGGTGGAGGAATGAGAACATGCTCTGATGTACTGAACCATTTCCTGTCTGAGTCCAATCAGCAGAGACAAGCTGCACTGTCACGAGAATAAGCACATTCCCCCTCTTGGCGAACTATTCCCTCAGCGTAAACCTACTTTCATGTCTTATTTTTCTTGACAAATGTAGATAACAAAATTCCTATTTCCTGAATAGATATTGATATCATAAGTACCAGTACCAGCATCAACATCCTTCTGGGCATGTATCACCTCCAAGCATTTTCATTTATCTTCTTCTGCTTATTCCGGTTACGGGTCGTGACAGAAAGCTGTCGGATGGACGGCTGTTGGACGGCGGGGTCCAACCTGGATGGGTTGATCATGTAGTCCATGTTGCAAGTGTCTTTGTATTTAAATGCAGGTGTAGTTGTCATGATCACGTCATGCGCCCTGACCATCTCACATGTAAATGAACTTGTTCTACTCTGCTCTGAAATGACGGCGCATCGACGCAGACGTGACACAGACAGTGCAAGGTTCTTATTGTTAATGGTCATGGACAGGATCAGAACCTTGGGGAACTCCTGCATCTGGACAGCTGCTCTGTTATCTGAATATTTTTATGACAATATGAAACTAGGACGACGATTGCGGAGTCGGTTCAGTCATGGTGCGTTTCCATGACACTGTAATGGAGCAGGACACGATCTGATGTCCTGGATTTACACACTGAACTGAGAGCGGAGCAACTAGATCAGTTGAAAGTATCTAGAGCATGTTGAAACCAGCGTTCATCTCTGTCATTCAGTCAGGAAATTTCTAAAATGTCAAGATTTTCAAAGGGAACCCGGCGTGTCACCGCACTTCAGGAAGTACCTCTGAAAGGAGTGGTGTGTGTGTGTGTGTGTGTGTGTGTGTGTGTGCGTGTGTGTGTGTGTGTGTGTGTGTGTGTGTGTGTGCGTGCATCATATGTTCTTTGGAGAAGAAACGGACAGGGTGTTTGGAGTGGGGCATTATGAACAATTATCCACTCAGTGGATGGACATGGACATGGGAGGCAGAAATACAAATGACACGGATCCAAACTTTGATGTCGCTGTGCATAGATGTAGAGGTGTGATGTATTCCTCTGAGGGGCAGAGCTGCAGCATGAACATCACAGTAACCTCACTGTCTCCTCCCTCCCTCCCTCTGCTCGTGTCCCTCACTTGTTGGTTGTCCATGACCATCCATCTGCACCAGTGATCAGGAGGTTTCAAACTACGGCTCTGACAAGCAGGCGTGGCTCCTTTTAAAGGTGCTGTTTGGTGTAAACAAAGAGACGAGAACGTCAGGGGATGTGGGGAATGTGGGTGCACATCAGGGAATGTTCCTGCCACGTGTGCCCTTTCCTGGACCGGTCTGGGTCAGGGCTGTTGGCTACATCTCAAGTGAGTACGTCTTCCGGCTGTTGCTAGGAGGGTCACGTGTTCAGATCTCCTCTGCAGAGGAGAGTGATTTGAAAAGACAGACGCTCAACTGCCGATACCTTTGTGTTCTTCTTTTAAAATAGCAAGTCTTTTATTAGTGAGCTGCTCTGAGGCCACGAAACAGTGCTGACAATTTCTGGTGTTTGAACAATTTGTACCTGAATTTCAAAGTGAGAAGTTGCTTTGTGCCTGAGGTAAGTTGATCCAGTTCACACGGTTCAGAAACAACACACCCCATGGGAGAGTTTATTCACTTTTATCTTTGATGTGAGCACCAAGCAATACGCTGTTCTGTCCCAACACCAAAGTGAGTACTGGACAACATTCTGAGTGTACAAACAGCATTTTCAGACAGATGAGGGGGAAACTGACTCAGCAATTCTTGCTTTGTATTACACACTGGGTTTATCAATCACAAAGGGGAGTTTGCAGCACTGCAATTAAAAGACCAAATGTGTCTATGTGAATCTGAAGTACAATTCCCATATTCACTTGCTCAAGCTTCGTCTAGTTCCTCTGATCAGTGTGAGTTAAATCTGCTTTCTTGGCCTGTCGGTCACTGCCGTTAACACCAGTCAACGTATCCAAGCCGATCCAGGCTGACTGAAACATAGTGAATGTGGTGTTCCGTGTTGGATTTCTTTGCTTCCAGTTTGACACAGACTCAACTAACTGTGTCACTTTAATGACTGACTCATCATTTTTGCACCTCTGATCAATGTCCACATCACCTACAGTTGAGATGGAGGTTGACAGATGAGTAGAAACTTGAAGATGACAATACCAACGTGTTTCATATAAAACAAGCAGAACGAACTGAGCTCACATACACGGATGCTCATGTTTCTCCTACAGTCATAGACAAAGAGATTGTTTGGCCCAAAGCTGAAATTGTGAACTATTAATGATGTGAATGAGTTGTTTTGGTGTTTTAAATGTATTCACCCACGTCTGAGCTTCACAAAAGTAGTGAAATATATGAATAAAATAATCGATCAGTGTAGAAAACATTTCCAAAATGACATTGTGCCATATGTTTTTTTTTTCCCAACATAAAAATTGTTCAGAAGATGTTAAAATTCTGCTGAGTCATGATTCATTTTACTTATCAAGCTTCATGAGCTGTGTAACAATCTCCTCTTCATCTAATAATCATTTTTCTCTGGGATGAACTACGTGAAAGTGAACAGAGTGTCTCTGATGTGTGTGTGTGTGTGTGTGTGTGTGTGTGTGTGTGTGTGTGTGTGTGTGTGTGAGGGGGTTCTCAGGCATCTAACTAACCAACTAACTAACTAACTAACTGACTTTGTATATTTTATTTAAAAACATTTGTGACCAATGAGAAACTAACCAATGAGCATTTGCTGAATGATCAGCGCCAGGAGTTCCAGATGGTTCTCCCTTTCTTATTGGCCCTGGTTATTGAGAACTTTGACGCAGAAAGTAAAGAGTCTGTTGAATCCATCGATATCTGAGCCGCTTTCCTCTGCTGAAATAATGAAGATATTAATGGAAATGTCTCTCTCTAAGGGTGAAGTGCAAATGGTACCAAGCTCACGAGTTCCTAAGTAAGAGCTGGAGGAAGCAGACAAACTGCACCAGTATGCCAATTATTTTTCAGATGGGTATGTTATGCCCACATTCTGTTTTCACCCCATGGTTCTGCAAAGCCAGATTGTAGGTGAAAGTACATAATGGGTTTTCCACCACCTCTGTTTGGTCAGAGGGATCGTCTGTGTGTGTTTATTGTAAAATCATGAAAGTGGACATTGCCTGTGCTAACTGTTGGGTGAAGCTTTTTAACGACAATAGCAACAATTAATTGTGGTCAAAGAAACACATTTCACAGACGTTTCTAAATGTCTTATTAACAGTTCTGTTCGTCCTAATAGAGGGTCCAGCCCTGGCCCTGGGATGATCGAAGGTTAAATAGAAAACCTCAACTGTAATTTGTCGACCAGTGACAGCTTTCTGTCTCACTGTAACGCTGGGAACCAGAGATAAATGATATCTCCTCCTTCATAGCGCCCACCTTCATAAAGTACTTGTACACATTTGCATGAAAAACAAAATGAAGAATTTGGAGTTTTTGTTATTTATAGGTTATTATTTCACTGCCCACTGGAGATCACATTGGGCTGAATGTGACCTGAACCAACATGAGTTTGACCCCCCGATCTATATAAAAATCCCTGTATGGTCATACCTTTCATATTTATTTTGACAAATGGAAAATAAGTCTCTTTTGGAGAATATTCCAACAGAATAATGCGGTTGATCATGGACATGCTAACTCTAGAACTCACATTTGTCTTCAAACTTGTTACCCCACCATTTCCCTGTGCTGGAATGTTTTGTTGTTATATTTTAAATGGGAAAGGTGGGGGAGATTCAAAGCCCGAGTGTCTGACAGATGGTAGAAACCCATGCCAGGATAGGCCGAGGCAAGAGGCTGTGTACAAGGTGGGCAAAAGTGAGAAACAAACCACACACAGCTAAGCTGGCACAACATCCAACCACTTGGCAGGTATCCCACAGTAACAATTACCGAAGCAAGGTGCTGTCGAGCCAGCGCTCTGAAAACAGAATGAAAGGTGTGCATGATTTCCTTGGTTGCTAATGCAAATGAGAAATATGAAGCAGATGAAACCAGCAGACAGGGGTGTTTGCGTGGCAGATTTGAAGTAAGTACATGTTAAACACTGAGTCACCACACAAACAGTCAACTGTTCTTTTGGATTAAGACATGTTGGAAACACAATAGTGTCCAGGGGAAAAAAAAGAGCTAAAAATGTCTGTTTGAGTGACGAGCAGTCTGATTGTAATGAGGCACCATGGGAGACAAAGGACGGCACTGAAGTGCCAGTTCTGTCCTCCCCCTCCTGCTTTGATACTGGTTCTACTCTTAGCCACTGATCAATATGTCCTGTACTGGTCAGCTTGTCACTGAGTCCCCGGGGGAATGTGTAGAAATGGCACAATTCCAGCTGGGACCCCCTCTTCACACAAACACTTCAGCTGACAGGAGCTGCTCCCAAACTTCTGTTGCTGTGTGAACACATATTTGCTCCAAAGCAATGGATGGTACTGGGACCCTTACAGCAGACTGCATATCGTGGTGGTAGCAACTGAATCTCTTGTTGAATGAGTATTTTGTATTTAGTCTGCTCATGACCAACATTTTGGGGCCTGAACACCACTGGATAAATAGGATATAATGGAGTGGTAGCTGTAGATGTACACAAGTATAATCCCAGTTTAATTCAGTATTTGTTGCGTAATCACACTATTAGTGCTTTGTCAACCTAAAATCAGCAATGACTTAAGCTTATATACGGTAGCTGTTAAAACAGCTTTTGTTTGGATTGTCTGAATATTGGCATCTACTACATTGCAGTTCCTCGAGATGTCTTTGACAGATTATGGTACTCAATCAGCTGCTCATTTACATGTTATCCTCCTTTATCCCCATCTCCACTCTTTGGAACCAAGAGGGGTTTAATGTGTTACTACGAGCCCCCACAGCAGGGAAAAACATCAGTAGATCATCATACATTGAAGGTCTACAGCAAAACTGCACTTGTGGGTGACATTAATTATATGGCAAACGGATGAGATGAGGCTGTCAAGTCTGTACTTCAGGCAAGGAGCCACGGTCGGTCAGCTGTAGAGCTGGGTGTCAGGTTTCGGTCGTTGCAGCCTCACAGTAAGAGGATGAAATCTGGTTCACCTTGCCACTCCAAAGACTTTGATGTGAGGTGTGAACTGAAATGGATCTAAATTAAAGTCACAACATGAAGTCCATGAAGGACACTTGGTCATCTCGCTGCCAAATGTCAGCGTATAATTGCCTTTGAACCATTTGATCTAATTTTCTTACAGAAAGTGAAAAAACACTGTATGGCAGGTGCGAGAGGTGTTTCTGTATCAGTACATAATTCAGTATGACATTATCATTGGTACTGTGGAAAAACTGATATCAGAGCCATATGAGGCAGAAACGTCATGAGTCTGTTTTCCCCTCTATCATCATGAATGCACAACCGACAAACATCAGAATAACAGGCAACATGACCTCTCTGTTTACTCGTATTCCGAACGGCTGGTCACTTTGAACACGATGGTCCTCTTTGGCTCAGTATTGTGTGTTTTTATGTGGAACCACAAATCTGCCATGTCCCAGGTCCTAAGAAAATTGTGTTTTGGTATTTTGAATTGTATGTATTTATTTTATGCTGTGATTCTGTTTCTGTTTATGTTCTTGAAAGAAATATACTAAATAAAGATATGGATTGATGATGTACTGTTTCTCCCCTATTTAAAAAAACATTAAACATTTACAAATCATAAGGGAGTACATTTGTGTCCAGACTAGTCTTCTGAAGTTCACTGGTGAGATATCACTGCAGATACTTTACACCGACTTATGATGCTGGCCTTGCAAAACATTATTGACTGTTGACACATATTTATTTTGGCATTTTCGAGTCAGAGACTAAATGATTAACACGTCTAAAGAGCGGTGGTGTATGTCCAAATGTCAGCTTCATTGTATTATTAACATGTGATTCGATTCAGAAATGCACAAATTGGTTTCATAAAATCTGCAATGAAAATTACCATTTGTAAATGTATGTGATCTGTATATCACCTGATGTGTTTAATCCAAATCATTTTTTAAGCATAGAAATGTTTTGCATACAGATTTTTACAGACCTGAGGGTTGTTTTTGAAAGTAAGATTAAAGATGCATGTGCACAGATCGTGTTCCATTGGAGTGCGAACCTTGTCCTGTCCACATTGATCCCAAAACGTGTGCTGCATCTTAAGTTCTTGTTGAAGTGTTGGCCATCTGGGCTTTCATTAAATTCTGTGTGATTCCACAATTGGAAAGACGTTTGCCTAAATCAGCAGGATATCTTGTTACCCAAGGATTAGCACACATTAATTCATGAATACTTCCAGAACACTTAGACAGCACTGGGGGACAGTTGGTGGACAATCGAGAACTGCTGCCAACAGTTTGTGTTTCCCTATCCTTGGGCCCATGGTCGTCGAAATTGTCCACATGACTGTGGTTCAGAGTTATTAGTGGACATGGTGTTTGTTCGACCCGTCCATCCATATGATGACTTACATCCAGTGATATGATTACCAGGTGAACGAAACCAGATAGTTTGATGAAAAAGATGACAAAACGACTACAAGAAGAAGCAACAACGCCACCCTGAGAATGTCACCTAGGGAGTTACCTGGAGTATAAGACACATAGGTAAGCTTACACCCTTTATAACGAACACCATGTTCGAGCATAAGGATGTCCATAAGCACACGTGGCACCAGGACACCCTAGGCCGGAGGTCAATGATCGACTTTGTAGTTGTGTCATCTGGCCTCCGGCCGTATGTCTTGGACACTCGGGTGAAGAGAGGGGCGGAGCTGTCAACTGATCACCACCTGGTGGTAAGTTGGATCGCTGGCCACGGGGGAAAACGGACAGACTTGACAGGGACATTGAGTCCGAGTGGACCATGTTCTCCGCCTCCATTGTCGAAGCAGCCGCTCAGAGCTGTGGTCGCAAGGTCTCCGGTGCCTGTCGTGGCGGCAACCCTCCGAACCCGGTGGTGGACACCGGAAGTAAGGAATGCTGTCAAGCTGAAGAAGGAGTCCTAGCGGGCCTGGCTGGCTCGTGGGACTCCTGAGGCAGCCGACGGGTACCGGCAGGCCAAGCGCACTGCGGCCCGGGCGGTTGTGGAGGCAAAACTCTGGTCTGGGAGAGGGTTCGAGGAGGCCATGGAGGAGGGACTATCGGTTAGCCTCGAAGAGATTCTGGCAAACCGTCTGGCGCCTCAGGAGGGGGAAGCAGGTGCTCCACCAACACTGTGTACAGTGGAGGTGCGGAGCTGCTGACCGCGACTGGGGATGTTCTTGGGTGGTGGAAGGAGTACTTTGAGGATCTCCTCAATCCCACTGTCATGCCTTCCGTAGAGGAAGCAGAGACGGGGGACTCAGAGGCTGGTTCGCCCATCACCCAGGCTGAGGTCACCGAGGCAGTTCGGAAGCTCCTCGGTGGCAAAGCACCTGGGGTGGATGAGATCCGCCCTGAGTACCTCAAGTCCCTGGATGTGGTAGGGCTGTCGTGGCTGACACGTCTCTGTAGCATTGCATGGCAGACGGGAAAAGTGCCTCTGGATTGGCAGACGGGGGTGGTGGTCCCGCTTTTTGCGGATGATGTTTTCCTGTTGGCTCCTTCGAGTCAGGACCTTCAGCATGCGCTGGGGGCGGTTTCGCAGCCGAGTGTGAAGCGGTTGGGATGAGAATCAGCACCTCCAAGTCCGAGGCCATGGTTCTCGACCGGGAAAAGGTGGCCTGCCCCCCTCCGGGTTGGAGGAGAGTCCTTGCCTCAAGTGGCAGAGTTTAAGTATCTTGGGGTCGTTTTCACGAGTGAGGGAAGAAGGGAGCGTGAGATTGACAGGGCGGATCGGTGCAGTGGCCGCAGTAATGCGGGTCTCTGTACCGGTCCGTCGTGGTGAAGAAGGGATCTACCGGTCAATCTACATTCCTACCCTCACCTATGGTCATGAGCTTTGGATCATGACCGAAAGAATACGATCTCGGATACAAGCAGCTGAAATGAGTTTCCTCCGCAGGGTGGCGGGGCACTCCCTTAGAGATAGGGTGAGGAGCTCCTTCACCTGGGAGGAGCTCAGAGTAGAGTCCGCTGCTCCTTCACATCGAGGAGGAGCCAGCTGAGGTGGCTCGGTCATCTGTATCGGATGCCCCCTGGACGCCTTTCGAGGGAGGTGTTCCAGGCATGCCCCACGGGAGGAGACCCTGGGGAAGACCCAGGACACGCTGGAGCGACTAAGTCGCTCGGCTGGCTTGGAACACCTTGGGGTCCCCCCGAAGAGCTAGAGGAGGTGGCTGGGGAGAGGGAAGTCTGGGTGTCCCTGCTTGGGCTGCTGCCCCCGCGACACCGGCCCCGGATAAGCGGAAGATGATGGATGGATGGATGGAGGGTAAGCTTACACAAATAGGGTACTTGGTTCACCAATGTAAAGAAACCAACCAAAATCACGCACGCACACACACACACTCATGAAGAAAAAACAGTTTTCTCAGATGCAGAAGACGAGATGAAGGGGGCCCCCACCAGGACACCAACAGCTGAAAAGAGAAAAACAATTGGTGAGCAAATAGTAAACCAACAAAATAACAGAAAACCAATCAAAAGTCAACCAAAATGACCTAAACCCTCAGGATTTCAACCTAAAGAACGAAAGTAAATAGGTAATCGTGCAACATAATTGTGTGGGAGTGCAAAATGACTCCCACACACGACAATGTTCTTGCACATTCATTCATTCACACATGGGCTGGGGATTGCAGACCCCGGTGAGGACAGATGGCTGACAGCCGTCCCGAGTGGAGCTGGTGTGGGTAGGGTTGCCACCTTTCACAAATGAAAAAGGGACACCCACAGCTCCTCGGGGCCAGGACCACCACGGGCTCGACTCCCGTGGGATGGGGCGCCCCGAATGAACACATTCTTTATTGTGCAACATTTTTACATATACATGCTGTTAATTAGCCTACATAAAGCCGTAATCACATGCATCCCTATTCAACATACAACGAGGAGAACATATAACAAAGTGCCATATGCACACAACTTCGTTATTGCACAATCAATTAACCTAGTAAATGAAACACTGCATGATCTAGCACATGCCAGTAGCACTAGCACCTAAAGGAGATCTGTTTGTGTGGAGTGTGCAACAATGAACTTTTAAAATATGCATTCCTCAGAAATATAAAAACTTTGACATAGAATACACAGAGAGCACTACAAACATTTTTAAATGCTGTGTGTAGTGAGCAGTGCAGGCGTGTGGTGTCAACCAGAGTGTAGAGTGTAGATCCCGCCACGACAGTTTTGCTGGCCTTAGTATTTCATGTGTTTTATTTTGTTCATTATTGTTACATTCAGTGTTGATGTGTGTCTGACAGACATGTGTATTGGACGGATGTGGATTTATTAAGATACGGAAGAAAACGCGTCCCGTATCGGTGCAATATGGGACGCAACATTCAATTGTCAACTAAAGGACGATTCCGTATTTTATGGGATGGGTGGCAACCCTAGCCCTGGGGGACGGGGTGAGCACCAGAGCTGGGTAGCGGAGGATGAGATGGTCTAACCAGAGCAGCACAGGGCCGAGCACCAAGCAAGCAGCAGCACAAGCAGCGTGGAGACAAACAGGACAAAGCTGCAGCGACTAGCTGATTACAGTTACTCCTAGTTATAGGACAAATACTGTTAATATGGTGACAGCTACCGAAAATACAGCAATGACTCACTACACTAATCCACACAAATCTGTTAACCACAGGGACATGCACGCATACACACACTAGCATCGAAGGAGGGCGGGGGAGAGGACCGCAGCTGCCGTTAGCGTTTACCTGTGACCATGCTAGTGTTAGCCATCAGCCATCAACTACCACACAGCAGCACATACAGAGAACCCAGAGGTGACCCCACCTAAACACAAGCGCCGTTAGCGTTGAGGGAACCAGGTGAGCAGCGTGGTGATGTACCAGTAATGACAGGAGCACAGAAAGGAGGAGCCAACCAAGTGTTACCACTTTTATACCGGGCCCCCATTCATGATGGCCACCAATGGCGCTAACATGGCACATCATGCTGCTACACAGGGGAGGTCTAACAACTGAGGTCAGATTCAGCATTGTGCAATGTTTTTGTCTCCAAAGGCTCTTTGACACTGGAAGCATCTGTGGCGTGTAACGTCTGAAGATGGGATAAAGATAGGATTCAATCTATTTCAGCACACAGAGCAGATCGCTCAGAACAAAAGTTACACAGAGAATGATGTGGATTATCAAAATACAAAAAGCAGAACACCACAACCATCTATACATGAATGTTATGTAACAATGTGTGTAGGAGAGCCACAAGTATGTTGGAGGTCGGACATAACATGAGTCAGGGAAGAAGATTTATCCCAGAAGTGGCAAAGCACAGTATCATATTTGATAGCTCACATTCATGTTATGAGGACAACATGAGAAAAGATCAAGGAGTAATGTGTGGTGGTGAAAGCTGATGAGAACTGGA
This sequence comes from Lampetra planeri, assembly GCF_965212315.1. Classification (NCBI taxonomy): domain Eukaryota; kingdom Metazoa; phylum Chordata; class Hyperoartia; order Petromyzontiformes; family Petromyzontidae; genus Lampetra; species Lampetra planeri. Next base: position 20,424 of record NW_027613778.1, read on the forward strand.
GCACATCAATCAGGAAATGAAGTCTGGCACTTGTTTGTAGTTGTTCATACACGCCGTCTGGCGACTCTTGTACTACCTCATTGCGAGCACTGCAAGCCTTCCCAGCCCAGATTGATGCTCTTTGAATCTTGAACTTAGTGTGTGAGACATGTGACAACCCCAAGTCTGGTTGGGGTTGTTTGGACACGCATGCATGTGTTTTGCGCTCTCTCTCTCTCTCCATTGCAGAGCACGATTAATCATGGGGCTCCGGTGTGTGACTTAGTGGGTGGGGGCTGCGGCTATAAACACCGGTGGAATCCGCCCGCTCTCTCTCTTGGCGCTTTTTTAGTTTAGGCTTGCATCCAACACACACACACACACACACACACACACACACACACACACAGCCATGCACTCGCATTCACCGTTGAGAATCTACATTACAGATATAGGTTGTTGTATTTAGTTGCTGTAGTTTCTGTTGCTTCTTTTGTTAAATAAATTGTAGTTTCCCTTCCCTCTTGTATTTGTTGTCAGGGAATTGAGCCAGCTATGACAGACAGTTACCTCGGTTCAGGACCTTGTAATTAGGAATAGCAGTGTTAGCTTTGAGAAAGCTTTCTTTTTCTTCATTTGTGAAGCCCAGCCTCACAGTTACAATCGTCTTGATAGACTTTAACATCTACACCATCAGTGCTTAAACCCTCAGTAACGGTCAGGAGAAACTGACAAAGGAGATCAGGTGTTTTTTTAGGTACTTTTTAGGTGATGTGTCTGTGTTTGACAAGAAATGAGACATTTTAAGTAAGTGATCAATAACAAAGCCTTAGACTTGTGTTTGATTATTCAATTTATAATCTCTTAATAGACACTGAGACTGACACACAGCCGCAGACTCAGCCTGGGACTTCCAGCATCCCACGTCCTCACATGCTGTCCTGCAGGGACAGGAGGAAACCGTGAAAAGAGAATTATGTTTCCTTGCCTTTTTACATGTTCTCTATTATACGTTGCAGAGTGCAAATGGCCCCTGGGGAGGGTCGCCATGGTCAGATCCAGCCTCTGGTTCGTCCGGTGAAGGGTGGGGGTGGGGGTATGCTGCTCTGGCAGAGGTAATCCATGGCGGTGTGGATCACGATGCGGCACACCTTCTCAAGTTTGTAGAGCAGCACACCTCCTCTCCTGTCCAGGCAGCAGCAGCGTCCCTTCAGCAGCCTCTCAACGACCGACCGAGTGAGGGAGAGGCGGGGTCACTGTAACTCCGCTCTTGTTGAGGCCGTCGTTGATATTTTCTGCACCACTTTGCGCGTGCTTTTATGTCCACTAATTATCCACTATTTTGGATCTGGGGATGTGCGCATCACTCTGGATTAATTATTTTCACATGTTTACCAGTTTCCTAACATCACCTCAGAGTGTCTCCAAAGTCAGCTGCAGCTGTAGCTGTGATACGCCAGCTCTTACGTTTGTGTGAAGCACCACACACATCCAGTTTTCCCCCTTGATACATCCGGATGTTTGAGAGGAAAAAGGCATACGCTAGGATTTTGAGTGTCTGTACTCTTAGAACATGAGGCCCCAGGATTTTTTTTGTTTGTGCGCTTTTTTGTGGATTTGAGCGTACGCCAAGATCTAGTAGGAAATCCAAGCAACTTTTAGTACATGAGGCCCCTGGCCACGCTGATTGCTCTGTGTCTGTAACTGTGATGTGTAGCGAAATCCGTTTGTCGTTGTGCGTATTTGTATGTGGTATTTATGTGAAACCAAACTTAAATCTAATAAATCTAAATCTCGAATCTCTAATTACACAAGTTAACAATGGGAATGCACACAAGTACATCATGTATGTTCAATCATCCGTAGGAGTGGAGCAGAACACTAGAACTACGTCCACCGTGACACACTGTCTTTCTAGCAAACTCTTGTGGTTTGGTTGTTGTTGTGTCTGCCTCCATTCGACCTCTGTCTCCTCTCCCACTCAGGGCAGAGCGGAGGGGCGGGGCCGGGTACTCAGCAGCAGCCTCACTGCTGTCACCTGTTCCTGATTCCCTGCAATCAGCCGAGCTACTTAATCCACTGCCAAACGTTCCCCTGTGCCACACGGTTGATTCACGTGCCCTCTGTTCCTTGCTTTGTTCACGAGAACCTGCCTTGCCTCCTGCTCTGTGTTCTCTTGTGTGCTAGTGATTCTTTTTACTCCTGGACACCATCAGTTTTTTCAGGAGTTTTGCGTCTCGAGGTATTTTGTGCTTATTGTAAATAAATCTTGATCAACTTCCCAATCTGCAATTGGGTCCTGGCTCTCCTTGATTCACACATGACACAAACATCTCAGAAAATCAGAGAATTAATTAGTTTAGAATAATATTGGTGACAGACTATATTTCAGTTTTGGAAAGAAATCCACAAGTGTGCTGCTTCGCTAAACTTTTTTCAGTGTGACAGGGACCATGGATGCAGACAGCTTTTTTGATCCTATAACCTGGGAAAATGTTTTGGTTGTTTTTATTGCTAAATGTTAAACTTTAACTGGCCCTTTTGCCATTTTGCTTTATGTGAAGTGGTAAACTGTGAACATCTGTGGAAAGGTGTTGTTGAGACAACGTTAAAAATAAGTCTGTGCCCTCCCACAGCTGCAGTCAGATGGAGAGACAGGAAGAAGACAGAAGACCTTAAATAGCCTCCTGAAATAGCCTGAAGCATCCAGGGAAAGGAACCTGCCTTGCCTGCTCTTAATTCCCCCCTGTCCTTGAAAGTGTGAGTGGTCACGTGAGAGTGTGCAGAAATAGATTTGTTTGTGGATGTTTACTCTCCCCTCAGCTACTTTCCCTTCCATTTTCCTGCCTCCTCCGACTCTAATTTGATTCAAATAAAAGCCATCCGGTTAAATTGAAGTGTCAGGGTAAAAAATCCAAAATGTGTTTAAGTGTGAAAAAAAAACCCCAGCACACTCTCATGTTTATTCATTTATGAAGTAATGTTTTTGCATTGCCTGCATGCACTATTCATTACCTTGTATCACCTGGGGTAAAGCCACTTACAATGGTTGAAGAGCCATGTTGGCAGCTATTTTATTGACAGAACCATATGGATTTCATTCCATATTCATCACTCCAACCCAAAGAATAACATCTAAGCAAAACGGAGTCTTTGTGTGGTCTCTGCAGGAATGTGTACATCAGAGAAAAGAACCAAAGACAACACAAAGGGTCCCTGTGTGTTTGTGTGTGCATCTGTGTACATTTAGATCTCAATTCCAGCCTGTTTATTTTCAGCTGAATCTCAGCTAAATGTCTTTCAAAGACAGTGGCATTTCTGGATTCCGTCATCAGTCAAGCTGCTCAAGGTCTCAGGTGTGAGATGGTGCCATACATCAAGGTACTGTTGATCAATACTGATTGATCTGTGCAACTTCAGGGAATATCAGTGGCCATCTCCTCCTCACATGCAATTCTCTTTATGCAATTAATATGGAGGACAAGCAACAACTCAGCCATAACTTTTTAACCTTGCAGAAAGCCCCAATAAATCACGAGTAGGCACATCAGGTGAATTAAGTTGGTGGGTAATGTAGCACCGTACAGAAGCAGAGCGGCACAAAGTTTGCAGCAGTTTTGCATGTAATGCATTTTAATTAGTAAATATGAATCACCTTATCGCGGTTAGACCATGTTTACTTAAAGATGCCGAATGGATTTGGTGTAAAGGAATGTGAGGGGCTGCTTGGCTTGGCCTCCAAGGAAAATAGCAGTCACACCCTAAATATTCTTTACATTTCTTCTTTCTCACTCGTGTGAGTTGATGAGTATTTTATTACTTTCTTTAACTCCACATTCTCTCCTCTGAAGCCTTTTGGCTCTGACTTGTGTTGGAGTAAAAAAATACAGAAATCCCCATGTTCCCTCTGCGTAGCTCCTCCAGCAAAATAAACACTGGCTTGCACCATCAACCTAATATGTTTATTTGAAAAAGGTAATTGTGTTTAGATTCCAACCGGAAGACAAATTTCAGTACAAAAAAGTTCCAGAAAGAAATGCAGTCAGCATGCAGATATCCATGGGCCAACAGTGCATCCTTCTCTTCCAAGTAACTTTTCAGCTGAAACCATCACATACGCCTTCATGCATATGCAAAGGATTTGTAATATTCTCGTCACCGTTAAGTCATACTGTGAGAGAAGCCCTTTGTGTTTTACTTTCCACACCACGGTGCTGCTTGACGTGGCTTCAGGACTCTTCAGGCAGACACGGACAATATACAGAGTGGCAAGAAGCCGACAGGACAAACTGATGCATTATGGATAATCCTGACCACCCTCTGCACCCTACTGGGCCGATAGCAGAGCAGCTTCTCCAACAGAGTGGTTTAGCTTCACTGTCACAGAGACAGATACCGGAAATCTTTCCTGCCCAGAGCAATAAATCTTTAAAATGACTCATCTCTGTCCAACAGAGAGCGATCTGCCTCATAATCCATCTCCCTCAAGTGCATTCACCTTCAGCGTTATATTTACTCTCATCTTCATATTTATTTGTTGTAATTATTTCTTGTCATATACAATGCCTGTCATTCTGCTGTTATTCCGTGCAGCAGATGTAGTGCAGATGTGTCTCTTGATTGCAGTAGGCATAAGAGTGCAGAAAGTTGGTCCATCAGAATCAAGTCAAGGCTGTCGTTGTGTATTCTGAGGACATAAAAGTCAGTCTAGCTAGTGAACAGGTATGTAGGTCACACATTAAATGTCCTTCTGCTCAATGGCCCAGTGTCCCTATGAACACAGACGATAAACAAACACTTCTAATACAAGATGTTGTAGGTCCTTTGTCAACGGGCTACCATTATAAAACCGTTATCCAGCAGATGAATACACATACATACTCACCACTCAAAGATCATGCAAATTGTATTTTTCTAATGATGCAATGTATGAAACTGCCTGCGCTTACTACAAGACAAAAACCTGAGGAGACCCTGCTCACCATCATCCTGAGCATTGACATCTTAAGCAGTGATACAAAGTTTGGACACACTTAATTACACGTCAGAATATTTCACCACAGTACTCATTTCTGTTTTATATTCTTTATTGTCTACAATATTAAACTGTTGACATGAAAGGGGTCCGGTCCAGAAATCAGGTTCAGAGAAAATCCTGAGGGTTGTTTATCCTGAAGTGAAGGACATTGCTGATTTTTCAATTCTATTTCCATGTAAACTGGCATAAACCAAATGAAATGTCTTTAACTGCAGAGTTTACCTAGTTTCAGGATTAGCAAACGCGGGGTTTTTACTAAACCTGCTTTCTGGAACAATCCACAGGCTGTAAAGGACCTGGCATAAACCCAACTGAGAACTATTCTGCTTTGTTTAATACATTTTAATTCCATGTATTATTATCTACACTGAAGAAAATGACAATGAAGAACATTAAATGAGAAGGTGCATCCAAACTTTTGACATCCACCAGCCCACAAACTCGTCGAGCTGCCAGCGTACTGGACGTGCAGACTAGTTTTTCTTTCATCATTTACTGTGGTGATTTATAATCACATAGCTTTAGCTTAGCTTTCACGTCAGGCAGGATCATCATTAGCAAGGTGGGTGGTGTGAAATATCAATTAATTTAGTTTGCTTTAATTCCAATGTATGTGTTCTGCTGAATCAGTTCCAGGAGTTATTAATTTGCAAACAGTGGAAACTAATATAAAGACAGACACACAACCACACAGCTGTAGCCTCAGCTAGGGAACTGGTCTGTTTTAATTATTTTATCTTGTGTTTATCTCTTTTTTTTTTGTTTGAACTTGTTGGGGATTTGTAATCATGTATGCATAATCATGTATTTTAATTTGGTCTGTTGAGTCCAATGATTTTTTAATCTGTTAGTTTTCTTATGTCAAATGTGGAGATTATAAATTCAATTTCATTTTATTTCCCTCTGGATAATGAGAGGGGGGAATTTGTTTTGTACTTGCAAATTTTAAGGGCAAGCTGTTTTTTCTTGCACACATTTTATGCAGTACACATTTTAGATGATCTTGGAGACCATGATGCAAATAAAGAGGGTTGGCCAAAGTATTTCATCAGACAGACTATCTGTTCACTGAGAAATTAAACACCTCTCCTTTTTCATATTCATGGGGAAGTTGTTCATTTTATAAATTACTGCATTCTGCACATTCTCTCTTAGAACACAGTTCACCCATGGATGGAGATGTTGTGCAGCAGGTCAGTCAAATGCAAAACTGCAAAGACATTCTGCAGAGCAGGGTCAGTTTGATTCGGTATTTCAGTTGGTACAGAATAAGAGAAATTAAAAAGAAAAGTATTTGTGAATTAGGTGTTTCATATGTAAATGACTTGTAAAGTGGCGTTGAAGAATAGATTTTCATGTTGCAATGACATTTTGAAAGGATAGCGGACGACCGTCCGCCCGTTGACTGATGGGATCAGCTCCAGCGTGACCCCTGAACCGTAACCACAATAAGATGAATGGATGAATGAATGGACGTTGTGGGAAAGGGAACATGCCCAAGAGGAAGCGTGATACTATGTGATCTGACATTGTGTGTGATCATATAAATTGTGCTAATATGTTACAGGCGGCAGTGGCTCAGGAGATCAGAAGAGTCAGAGTTTTGAATCCTGGATTCACTATGTCAAAGCGTCCTGAAGCCCAAACTGCTCCTGATGGCGTCATTAGTGTGTGAAAGCACTGTAAAGGTAGAAGAGCACTAACAATTCAGGCATTTACCAACTGACAATACAGTCTTTCTGACTGAACTTTAACTCAATTACCCCACAGGTGCAGTGGATTGCAAACTGGCCATTCCAGGAAGGGAACTTAACCTTAACTCACATACAGCGTGTCCTTTGCTGGATGGTGATTGGCTGTGATGTTTTGCTCTGACTGTATGCTGTGTTTTGTAGTACTTGTAAGTTAGCAACCACACAACCTGCTTACATTCATTTCGCAATGAATTACAGTTGTGTTCGATATACTTGGCTGAGGTCAAATTTGGCCAAATTAATTTGGTACCGCTTCCCTGGAATAGGTCCTTTTATATCCCAGAACATGCCATGTGAGCAGTTATGTATCTTTCCGCCATTATTGTGGTCCCATATTATCAGGGTATAATGACAAATCACATTATATACATCTTACTGCTGATGTACCTCTTATCCAATTTCAAAATGAGCTTTAAAAATCCACCATTTTCTGAAAATAGTTGGCCCCATAAAGCATTGGAGAGTTTGCCTGATTCTTTCCTCAGGAGGGTTGAGCCGTGTGAATCTCCAGTGTCTACTTTGATGCTGTAAGGGCTCGAATGATATTGATTGTATTATATTGTATTTATTTAACTATATCTCATATTCTTTTGAAACGGTTTTAACAGTGTCAAGTTGAACCAACTATTGTGGTACACCTACATAGGAGTGGGTGCAGGAATAAATGCAAGTTAGCTAAAGTGAGAAAAGCAGAACAACCACCAAAGAAAACAACATGGACAAGAACATCGACATCTCCAAGGATATCTTTTCAGAAATCAATGTGAAGCCCACTGGACCGTGTATCAACCAGCTGGCTTATTGTATTCCATTATGAAGATTCCCTTGTTTCGTTGCTTTAACAGTAAACAAATTATTTGCATATATAGATTTTCTACCAGTGTATCTACGTTGTGGTTCTTGGGTAATTGTACCCACTGATGACAGTCTGGAGGCCTTTTGTAATCTATGTTCTCGAGAAATATCATGAGTTACAGCTTAGTACAAATCCATATGATCACACACTTTAGTAGTATGAGAAGAGGACCAAAGTGACAGTGTGTTCCTGTTGGAAAAAGAAGCATGTGTCACTCAGTGGCTGATGTTCAAATTGGAATGTGTTTGACAAAGATGTCTTTTTTTATATACCACATTCATTCAGTGGTCTGTTTAAGATGTTTAGACAATTACATTTCTTTTATATATTTGCTTCAGTTCAGTACAACTAAATGCAGCCAACGTCAACCTCATCGCTACATATCCTATGGAACATCATCATTTACTGTGATAGGGGTTGACCTATTTAAGAAATAGCTGAAAAGTTTTCAACTTTCATAATGTTGTTCAAAATTCTATATTTACCAGAACCAAACTATTGTAATCTGAGAACAGGAAGAAGAAAGCTGTTTCAGGGACCGACATTCTGATGGTTGTGGTCACAGCGGCCCCACACAGTGCTGACAGAGCATCAGCAGAGCCTTTCGGGGTTCAGTGTGTTGCTCAGAGACGTTTCAACATCGACCCGTGGAGATGGGCTGGCAATCTGTGTGAAGACAATTATACTATGGAACCAAGCCTGTGTGTCATGTTTAGGCTGGATGTTCCTTGAGTCTCATTCTTGCTCAACACTGGAAAAATGTTATTTTATTTTTTTAAACATTCTTTTTACGCAAACACATGAAAAAAAAAATATAACAGCCTGGTAATATTCAACATGCTTTAATTTCTTAGTGAAGGATGACCTTGATGCTGTCATGTTTGCTGCCACGCGTCTGTTCAGCTGCTGCGTGTTCTATACTGACATGTTAAATGCAGGATCACAGAGAAACTTGAGGCGTCTTTACTTTGACTGTTACTCAGAACCGTGCATTGAGTCACTTCCATCACTTTACTCAAGCTGCTTTGTGCTTAGTCACTGGGCAAGCGGGGATTTTCCATTATATAAAAGTATTTTCTGACCAATATGACCAATATTATATATATATATATGTATATATATATATATATATATATATGAGTTGGTGACTTTTACTTGTTTTGCTTGTTTTGCTGCTAACATTTATGGATATTTTGGTTTGTTGGCAGATGCATCGCAATAAATTAAAATAAAAAATAATGAAAAAGCAGATTTTTTTCAGTAAATCAATTGAAAATATAAAACATCTTTATAAATAGCTTTATCACATACAGTTTATATCTTTTCATGTTGATTATATTTTCATTATCTGTATGTTATAACCATCAAATCAAGTTTATGATATTCTAATTTACTGAAATGCATCTGTCGTTATTTCTCACTGTGTCATACTAATAATGGTCATGGCAGCAGTTCTGTAATTTCCTTCAGTGACAGCAGCTCTTACATGAGCAATGCAGGAGAGCAGCAGGCAGACATGAAGTTGATCTAGAGGAGATGTTTGAACTAAAACACGAGCCCATGAGGAACGATGACTGCCATGTCACAAATGTTGTGATCGACATCGGTCAGGTGTGTGTGTGTGTGTGTGTGTGTGTGTATCTGGGTAGTTTGAGTAAACTTTTGTTAAATTACTTACGAAATAGACAATTGCTGGTATGTCATCCAACCTCTGTTGTTTCTACCTTACTCGGTCACTAAAAAAAACGAAACGTTTCAGCACATTTGGATTCTCATTTTCTTCCTTCTTTCTGACAGAAAATCTCTGCTACTTCCTTGTGTAGAATAATAGAGGGATTTGCATCAGTAAAAAGACCCAACAATCAAAAAAAAGCCCCAGAATAGCAAATCAACATCAAGGCATTTGCCATAAATCGATTCAGCACCCACTTGCTGTTCATGAACCAATGAACTCGTCGAGGTTTAATTTGAAGATCCTTGTGTCCTGCAGCCACCGCAGCACATCCAAAACACCATTTGCATTTATGGATTTTCTCCCAGCTCCATGTATCTGTGTGTCACGCTTTTACTTGGGGGAAATAGAATCCCTATTCATAGTCTTTATCCATTTCATCTGTATCACATTCTTGACCGAGAGCCTTTGGACTCAACGCTGCAGAGACAGAAGTGATATAGTATGGTCAGGCCAGATGGACAGATAGGAGGGCTCATGGGGGCTCATGCTGCATTCACATGGATTCAGACGGATGTCATTTTAATGGAAGAGAGGAGGGTGGTAAAACACTGGTGAGGCCAGCAGAGGAAACTGCAGCGATGACGTTCAAAGTGAAAATATTTAAACTTTTACTGCTTAACGTCGCTGAATTCACTATCAGATACGACGTAATTTCAGTGTTCCATGCAACATTTAGAGAAAACAGCAGAAAAAGGCATTTATAGCCATACATGTATTAGGACAATAACACTAAATAACACACAAAAATATATGTTTGAAATGTAATTTTATTTACTGTGGGGGGTGCCAGAAGACTTCAGAGTGGGCACAGCGTGAGAAGAAATAAACCTAAAAAAAAGTGGAAACATCTGGTTAGCTAACCACAACGATGCATCAAAGAGTCTGGGGCGGGAAAGTAGAGGAGGTAGGAGATTACGTAAGTAAGTCAGTCATCCGTTTTGGCTTTTCATCGGTTGGTCCTGACGATGCTCTGCTGCCAGTGAGTTTTTGCCTGTTCATTATTATTTATTAGTTCATTTGTGGAGTGGCACAACAAAATGACCCATTTTCAGGCCTGAGGCTTAGCTGTTGTCGAGTGTTTTCAATTTGGAACGGGGAGATCATTTCAAGTGTAGCCCACAATGAAAAGATGAGAGGCCATTTTTAAAAAGCTGTTGAAATAAAGAAATATATATACTGTATATATGGAAAAAAGTAAGCTTAATATTTAACAAAAAGTTGTTAACATGTCCTTTAAAAGACATTACAAACATATAGCGCAGCTGCTCTTGAGTTGTTTTAGGGGAGGCTCACTCTCCCACACTTTAAAAATACCTGCTGTAAACAATACGACATCGCCATAGAAACGTCACGTGGGTCCTGTTTTTGCTGTCGTTCGGTTCCGTCGAACTGCTTGTTTGTTTTGCTGTTCGTCCAACAGATGTCTCACGTATCTCCTGTCTGCCGTTTCCTGACTTGATGTGAATGCAGCTGCAGATGTAGTTGTAATTTTTTTTTCCAGTAAAGTCAATCAGTACCATATCAGATGCCAATATGAGGAGATCCCAGTGTTTTGACCAGTTGTCCAGGATTCTGAGTCATCTCTTCTTGATTGCAGACTGCGGTTTCATATATCAGTAGTGGAAACATAACTAATAAGTTTTATGGAATTAATTCTAACTCTAATAGGAATTAGTAAATACAATAGAGTCGATCTTGATTCAGTATTCTCAGTTGTATTCACAGGAATTGGGTTAATACATTTCAAAGCGCATTTCCAGGGAAACCTCCTGCACACATTTCGAATTCGTTTCCCACCATCATTTAGTGTGTCGAGTGTTCACAACCCCCCACGTAGCACATTAAAACCAATAATTTTCGTAGTAAAAACAAACCCTACATGGTGGCTCACCAACTAAAAACTGAAATCAATATTTCTGGTCAGAAAATACTAATACAGAAACTGCCATCTTCTCACAACCAGGATTTTCATGAAAACCACAGTAATTGTTCAACGTGTTTATTTTCCCAGGTTTCTCTCCATTGTTTTTAGACCTGGTGATTGCCATTGCCTGAATGAAAAATCCATGAGAAACAAATACATAACGGGTGCATGCTCCAAAAAAAAGACTTTTCAAGGTGGAAGGTGGTACGTGTAGGTTGAGAAGAAGCTGTCATTTCATGCAATTACACAGGTAAGAGCCCTGTAGGAGACAAGGAAGAAAGGCTCTTTTAAACATTGACAGGTGTTAACATTTATGCTGAATTGTAGAGAACTGCAATGAATGGAATGATGAAGTGGCTTCCCTGTCTATTTAAATTTGTGAGGAGCGATTGGCTCTGTGAGCTAATGCGCTGGAAATATCAAATTGCCAACACCTGCACGACATTACAAAACTGCAACTGCACAATTGGTGCTGTGTACTTAACAAAGGTGTGTACAGCCCAGTCCAGACCAAAGATTCCAGCAGCGGCTGAACGGTTGCAGCAGCAGTGTCAGTGGTGTGAACAGTCCCGTCACCGTGGATCAGTGCTAGTAGTTGCAGGGGATTCTAATTTCAAATTTTATTAACGGATAGCCCCTTGAGATGCAATTTTTCGTTTTCGAGGGGGGCCCATAAAACATACAACACAATACAACCAGAGTCACATACAACATACACACAAGCTCGTACATACCAACCAATTGACACATCAGTACCCAAACCCAATGTACCCATAAGTACAAGCAAATAATAATAATAATAATAAATAAAATAGCAAACAATAGTCCTTGGCATCATCATCAGCTCGTACATGTTACACACAGTCAGCTATGACACAGCACTACAGCACCACCATTGTGCAATGTATGACAACAAGAAGGCAACATCACACGAAGCAACTGCATAGTATGTTGAGAACTGTAAATAGTGAGCTTTTAAAAAGACGTAATGAGTTGAGTTCTCTTGTGTTGATGGGAAGGTTGTTCCAATTTGATGGAGACTTGAACTTAAAGGCACATCTGCCAGTTTCTTTAAGTGTCTTTGGAACGACAAAGACCGGTTGTTGAGTGTTTCTGAGAGGTTATGAAGATGTATATGGTATTAAATATTGCTTTTGATAAGATGGAAAACTGAAGTGGATATTTTTGAATATGAGTTGGAGCCAGGGATATTGTCAGCTTGAATTGAGTGGTAACCAGTTTAGTGATATCTGATACATAGAGTAATGGTGGGTTCGGTATGGGCACCTTAGGATAAATCTACAGAGGCTGTTGTAAATGACATTGAGGCGTTGAATATATGATTTGTATGTGTTCTGGTAGACAACGTAAGCATAATCTAAACTGGGAAATAATAATAGTTGCGTGACAATTATTTTCCTTGTTTGTAGAGTGAAACAGTTAATGGACCGGTAAAGGATTCCTGGGTTGCAGTGTAATTTAGTTGTGATGGACTTGATATGATGTTTGAAAGTAAGTAGTGGGTCAATCCAGATTCCAAGGTGTTTGAATAAGGTTACCTGTTCAAGGGGTGAACCAGCGTTAAAGAAAACAGTGAGATCTGGGGTATTTGCAAAGCCTGATCGGTACCAAATAACATTGGACATGATTTATTTTTATTTAGTAATAATTTATTTGAAGATAAGCATTTCTGGACAATAGAAAACTCACGTTGTAGGGATCTCTCAATTACTGATTTATTATTGACAGATGTATACAGTATACTACTGTGTCATCTGCATTTATATGTATTTGACAGTCAAAGCAAATTTTTGGGAGGTCATTAATAAAAATGGAGAAATGAGTGGTCCAAGTGATGAGCCTTGTTGTACTCCCTTAACGTTTATGTAACTGGATTGGTTTCCATTAAAGCTAACGCATTGACATCTGTCATGAAGGTATGAGTTGAACCAAAGAAGAGAGTTTGGAGATATACCAATTGAGTGAAGCTTATCAAATAGTAGGTAATGATCAACAATGTCAAAGGCTTTAGTGAAATCCAGAAAAATTGAACCAGTGA
>NW_027613779.1:0-33743 GCF_965212315.1 Lampetra planeri
AGTCAATACAGCGCTAGGGACAAAGTCACACGCTCACCTGTGGACAATTTAGAGTCTCCAGTTAAACTGTATAAAAAAGTGGAGTACCTGGAGTAAACCCAGGAGGAGGCGGACGTGCTGACTCCACACAGTCTGCCAACCTGTCTGCCAACAGGTCTTTATTTACGATAAATTATTCATTAATTTATTCATTCATTCATTTTCGACCACACATCGGTATTCATGTGTCAAGGCTGACAAGACACAAGTTGACATGAGTCTCCAGTTATTCTGTTATTTGTCATTCATTCATTCATTCATTCTTCAGCTCTCTCCATATGTGCTGCTGAACTATATCTATAGTTTCCATGTTATGTAGAAGCAACGTTGTGTGTGTGTGTGTGTGTCCTTCCTTTGACTGTGTTCACCTCCAGTTAAGTTACATGTGATCATTCATCCATCCATTCATCCATTCAGTCATTCATGCATTCAATCCTCAGCTCTCTCCATATGCTGTTACAGAACAGCTGCAGAAATATATCTATGGTTTCTATGTTAAGTCGCTGCGTGTGGATGTCCTTCCTGTGACTGTGTGTGTTTCCTGCAGTCACTGCGTGACGGCATTCATTCATTCACTCATTGTGGTCCTGTTCCTCTCTGACGGGTGTTGTGCACACTGGCTTCCAGGAACCGTGGTGACACTGTGCATGAGGTCAAGAGCTCTACTTGTTAGCGTTTAAACTGACAAAGTTGCTTTGTCGTCTGCACAACAATGAAACACTGCCACAATATTCACTCTGTCATACATGTTGAATGCTGGTTTCTAAAAGTGTCAGCAGCTTCGGTCTCTGGTCACTTAAACCGATACGTCTGTGATCAAAGGGCTTTTAATGCTTTTACAGCTTCATCCTGGAGAGCACTGCAGCGTCACACTAAACTGGATTATTTTATTAGCATGGAAGATTATAAAACTGGATTAAGGTCTAGTGAATGCTCATGTCATGTTTCTGAACAAATCATAATCAAAATAATAATAAACTTATTTATTGAGTTTGTTTTAGATTGGAGGAATCTCGGGTGTATATACAGTAAAAAAAAAACAACCAGTCCAGACTTCCTGAGACATGTCTGTCTGGTCATCAACAGCTCTAAGTCGGTCTAAGTAGAAGCCTCATGTCTGACCTCAGTCTGTGGATCCTCAGCTGGATCTTGGCGATCCACTGAAATCCAGCGTCTCAGAGGAACTTTTTCCGAGGAAATGAAGTCCCATTCTAAAAACACTTTAACACATGTCTTCAATGCTGTAAACGTGACGGACTGATCCATACTGTCTGTAACTCAAATATGTGTTCATCCTATTGTATTTAGCTTTTCATGCTTCGTATTGATCCTCTTTTACTTGTATTTTGTGCCGTTCACCAGACACAAGTTCCACTCCAAATCTCATTGTATTTTGAGCAATATAATGCCAACTAGAAAAGCACTCAGACAGCGCAGACCTCCATCAAGCAGCTCATTTCTACCTACTTTTTGATTTTCTACCAATATCATAGTACTCAAGTCATTTTATCTGCTCTAATAAATTCATTGATCATCAAAACATATATTTAGCATTTGAAATAACGTGCATGTAATATATCATGTATAAAAATAAAACATTTTAAGAATCCAAACGGCAATATTCATATCTCTGTTGCTGTTATTTTTTTTGAAGCAGCTATGGCAACAGTTGGGTGTGAGTGTTCTGGTCCTACAATGCCATTCCAAGCTTTACTGCTGTGCTGTTCAGTCCTGTCAAGCTTTACGTTTCCCACATGTACCAGTGGAGGATTTGGAGTGGAGCACTACATATTTCCATCAACAGATGGCAGCATTAAATAAGTCAGGATGGAAGAATTCATCAATGGCTTGTTTTTCTTGACTTGGTGACTGCATTCTTATGAGTTTCCACATAAATATGCTCATGAAATGAATATTTTAATAATCACTGGTTATATTAATCGTATTAATAATGACATGTGTTATGATAAATGTGCAATATAATGTCATTTACTGCAGGACTGACCATGATATAAGGGAATGGAGTATTTATATCTGGGGCAGACAGTCTCAATTCAACTCATCCTGTCAGGCTATTTTTTCCTTCAACTGTGTCTCAGATTACAGCTGAAGGAATAAATAGTAAACTGTGATGATCAGCCAAGAACAAAATGTCTCAGGGCGTTTACTGATCAAGTGATTATTCGACTGAAACACATTATTCGGTTTTAAAATGGACACGGGCTGGTAACTCACCGGTTTCTACGGTGAGGTGATTTCATCCTGGCTGTTTACCCGTCATTGTCACTATCTGATCAAACAGCTTCCTGCAGCAGCGCCCCCATATACTGACAGAGGAACTGCAGCCAACCAACCATCGTCAGGTTTGAAATCACAAGGAGCTGCTACCCGGTTATGATTTTCAAATGTAAAACACATATTATGGCTGCAATTACCAAGAAATCTGAGTTTAACATGTAAATTCATTAGAGAGTTTAGATGCCAAATATGAGTATGAAACCCACTGGACACAAAAACTGACCTGATGTAGTGGTGTCATGAGATGATGGCATTCTCATCAAGGTCTCATCAATGTCCTTGAACATTGCACAAACAAATTGGGAGCACTGCTCTTGATCATTGCAAATCACATGTACAGGAACATTCACACACACACACACACACACACACACACACACACACACACACACACACACACACACAGGATAAGATTTAAACATGATTTTGAATTTTATACAAAATAATGAAGAAAAACTGAGATAAAAACTGTGGATCAGCATTGGCACTTGTTTGTGTCAGATATTTAGCATTTGTATAATGTACTTTGTATACCATATTTCCTTCTTAATCAACTAGATCAATTTATTGATTGTATTATAATACATGGTATGCTTGGTGGTGTACAAGGTGGTGCAAGGTTGATACTACTACTACTACTACTACTACTACTACTACTACTACTACTACTACTACTACTAACAATAATAATAATGATAATAATAATGCTATACATTTGGAAAAGAACTAGATGCCTGTTTCATGTCTTTCTGAGACGAGCTTTTATTTCGACAGCAACCCTGAGCGGCGCTTCCTGTAGTGTACGCGCTGCCTGCGTGTGAGCTGACGCGAGCCTCTCGTCTGCTGGCTGCCGCAGGCGTGCTATGTGAGGCAGCGGAGGGACCTCTGCGAAATGCCTTTTGCATGTCCGGGTGTTTTTTTACTATTATCTGGGGGGTTGTTGTGTGTTTGTCGATGGTCAGACCGCAGTGTTCGTAGCCATGCTCGGTGCCGGATTTGGCGGACTGTCCTAGCTGACTGAGTGGGTCTCGTGCAGTGCACAGCGGCCTGCTTGTTAAAGCTCCCCCTCCACCCCTCCATCGTGATGGCTGATGATCAACAACAACCTGGTCAGAAGCCTGCCTCTGGATTGGTCTCTCTTCCAGCGCTGGTACCGGGACTCCAGGGGCCCGAAGCCAACGCGTTACAGTTTAAAATAAAGAATTCAATCTGGTAAGGATGTAAAGTGTGGACATGTTGCACTGTCCTTTTCGCTAGCTAGCCTGATAATTAGCGGCTCGAGCTGCGGAGCGGAGGGAGGCAGTGTGCCGCACAAAGCGGCTGAAAATAACCCGAGTGCAGCCGAACTAGCTGCTCGTTTGACGGGAAATACGAGCGTTCGGACGAAAGTTCCACTGTCCGGCTCATGTTTGTGTGCTAACCCAGCGGTAACGCCGCGTTACTCCTCGTAGTAACAGGCTGCATGTATAGCAGAGGAGCCACAGGAGGCCATGTTACAGATGACACCCAGTGGGGCTGATGCTCCTGACAGGTGTCAAACACACAGTCACTCGTTCATTCCTGGGAAGTACATAACTTATGTGTGTTAAATTTTGCAGTCTGATTAGTATAGTTATCTCTTTATATGTCTGCACTAATATTCAGCTGCTGCAGAAAATCTTTTGCATAATTGTATTAAATATGATGCGTTTTATTTGTTTATCCCAAACACTGACAGTCTGTTTTCCGAGTAAATTTTCATTTTATATTATATATATACACACCATTATACAGACTATGCTGCATAATGAATCCAACACTTACAAATCCTAGTGTGGCCAGTGCATCACCAGCACAGCACAAGCTGCAGTTGAATCAATGAAAATAAAATGTGTCACAATGTTTTGCAGAGATGCTATGTTATGTGGATGTGTGGGGACATGCAGACTCCAGCAAACAAGAATTAACACTAAAATCATGTTGCACGTTGCAATGTATCAGACAGTTGGGGTTGTTTATTTGCGTTGTTCAGCCCTCAGGCTCCCTGAGGCGCCGTCAGTTGACTATGAATGTGTTTATTTGAGTTTTGTAAAATATATGAAATAGAATATAATGTTCATGACATTTCTGACATATGTTCTGCCTCCTAGTTCAAATCGCCAGCACGAGGAAAGTGTAAAATTCACTGCTTGTTCCTTATTGAGGTTGTTTGCAGTGAAGTTGGCGCATGTGTTTACCTGCAGGATCTTAATAATAAACATGAAGTGGAAGTATCACCTGAGTATGTTAGGAAAAAGTACAAACATAACATCAACAAATAGCTGTCATGTTAGACATAGTGTTACTGATTTAATATATTTGGTTTGAGCGTGTTGGCTTCTGTCCCACTCATGAAAAAATATTAAAGTTGTTCACTGGAAATCACAGTTTTTGCATATGAGTCACAGTACTGAGACACAAAGTTTCATGACGGTTGTATTGTACATGACCAAAATACTGACCATCCTTTTTGTGCATGAATAAACAAATGAATGAATGAGGCAGTATATCTATGTCAGATTAAACGGAAGTGTCATGGTTATTGTTTGTAAAACGACTAGATGAGATTCTAGCAGTATTTGCGACGACACGAAGGCATCGGGTTGAGCAAGATCATTGTGAGCTCAAACAAACAAGGGCGGAGCCTCTGTAGAGGTGAGACGACGCCCTCGAAACACATCTGAGATTTTTTACGCCAGGTTTACTGAGACAAGTGTGGAAGAAGTGCAGAGTTAGATGTATTTGGGATGTTCAGAGCCTTTGAGGTACCGCAGGGACTCGTGGTGGTGGTGGTGTTATGTACACATGCAACCAATCTCAGGCGGGTCCTTGAGGAGAGCTCCGGAGGTCACATGACCTCAGGTAGTTGTGGAGGTCAACCTTTAAGGTTCCGAGCGTACAGCGGCAGCACACAACTCTGGAACAAGGTCGTGTAATGACCACAAACACTGACAGTTGTGTCTTCATATGCTGACTCGTACTGACGAGGACGTGGTGCAAATAAAGGCTGAAAAAAACTCATTCTGGACCGATTTCAGTGGTTCTGCTTTGTCTCTATGGATTATTTGTTATCATAAAACAAACATTTCCTGTTTGTAAGACATTTCAAGAGAATTGAAGTCAGGAATACTTTCCAAAATACGTGCATCAGTAATTATGTTTTATCATTTTATTCACATTTACTCTTGAATCCCATTCTTAAAACGTCTACATGTGTTGCTGCACGTGTCTTTGTGGACTCGGAACCATCATACACATGTAACATGGGGTTTTGGGCAAATGGCAGCGAAATCGACATATTAATGCAAAATGAACCTGCTAGCCTTTTGAATTCATTCATACATCTTAGTTCTTAAATGAAGAAGCTTGAATCTGTAAATGTTTGAGCTTTTTATTTGGAAACATTTCTGAAATAATCAACCTTTTCCTGGAATTGTGCGTTGCAATTTCAAATAAATTGTTCTTATTTGTTTTCTCTTCTTTCGTAGTAAATCTGTACAATCAAAAGTGGACAGCATATTGGTGAGTATGTCAATGCTGTTTCATTTGCAGCAAATGTTTATTCAAATTCTATTCATTATCACAACTTATATATTTGCTGTAATTAATGGAAATATTGAAAGGAGCGAACTGCCAACTGCCTAAATTAAAAATGAATTGCTAATCCTGATGGTTTTGTTCATTACAAGCTCCATTTATGTCACTTTTTTTGTTGCTGGTACAAAGTAGATATAAAAGTTGTCTTTCAAACTGCATTCGAAATAGACGTACGATTAAAGTCTCTATTTTAATTTCAGCATATGTGTCTGCTGTTTGACAGATTTAGGTTGGCGTCATTATTGTTATAAACTAATGTCTTTTGTCTGGCATTTGAGTCCCTTTAATTACAAATCCTGATTAAAGTCAATGGTACTTAAAAGAGTTTATTCCAGTTCAAATGTCCAAAGAAATTCTCCTTCAACATCTACAGTTGCCATCACACCTGTATTGTCTCAATAATTAAATGACTGTTGCATCCATCAGTCTGACCATGTTCTTCCAAATGATATTATTGGTTTTACACACAAAAAAATCATCTGATGCTCACGAAATACTAAATTATATCAGTTAAGTACAAACACAAACACAGTCAGAATCAGAAAAACGTGATGAATCCAGATGGAGAAGCAGCTCCGACCAAGAATAGAAATAGAAGAGAGGAAGAAACGAAATTTAATCCCTGAAGAAAAATAGTGCAAACGATGATGAAATAGTACAAATGTACCTGCAGGAACACATGTTGTGAATCATGGAGGATATGAAAAAGTAATTCACACAATGTCCAAACCCTGATCATTGTATATTGATATATTGATATCGATAACCTTTTAAAATAACTTTCCATAAGCAGCAGTTCTCCTCTTTCCATATTAATTTTGTAAGTGAAAACAACAAAAAACAGGATCCAGGTAGAAAGATGTGTGATGCGAAAACGTCCAAAATGAAATTGAGAGCTTTGTGTGCAAAGTGTAAAATAAAAAAAAGGTGAATACTCAGACGGGTAATTTACTCTGCGCTCGTAGCACTGGAGTGTTGTAAATAGCGTTTTCATTCAGTGCTCACTGGCTGACAACTCACATCTCACTCAATCAAGCATCTGTTTCCATAGCAACAAAGAGACAACTACAAATGGATGAATCCTTTCTTAGAAACATATTAAAACGGAGGGAATTGATCTTCAGATGGTTGTGTGCTAAAGACTGCGCTAATCTTAAAGCAATAATATAAATAAAGTTGATAAGAATCAGTTTAATAATTCTAAGAGTGTAAATACATGTTTAATAATTGAATTGTTGTTTATTGCTATGTTTGACTGCTTTGGGCTTTCTGTTTGTCTGACTGACTGCTTACTGCCTCTGATTTGTGGATAGCTGATTTGACGTTCAGGATGGTTGATTCTGGATGAGGACAGTTTCCGTGTCCACAGCGTTGTCACATGATGTGTCGATTGAATAGAAATGATCTGGAATCAGAACTTCCTGCATATGTGAATGATCTTTTGAGCTCGTCCGTTCTTCCCTCTTTCACCTTCACAGCAAGATGTTGAGAAGTTTACAGACATCGAAAAACTCTACCTCTACCTTAAGTTGCCTTCTGGTCCAGGAAGTGGCAATGATAAAAGGTACTGGTCCTTGTCTATTACACACACACACACACACACACACACACACACACTTGACTGCCGTGTTGTGGCTCTCATTACATTTTCTGCACTGTTGTCTCATTACGGATGGAGCCAATGGAGGCTCTGTCTCACACTTGTAGGCTGATAGTCTGTATACATCAGATTCAATTTTTTTGTTTTGTTTTGCTTTGTGATGTTGTGGCGGCTGCTGGTCTGTGTGTTTTGCCTCATGTGAAAGTGTCACTCTTTGGTTTCAGCTGTATGATTGATGATCACTCTGAAGCAAAACATTGATATCTGTAGACTTTTGCTATACCTAGTTGTCTGTGTTTCATTTGTTTCCCCATATCTATTCATCACCCCAACCCCCCAATTCTGCCCAATTGGACTGAGAATGAGAGGGGGTCCTCCACTCCTGGACTATGGTATTAAAGTTTCAGTTTTAACAAGAAATGATGCGTACTAGTCGAGGACATTGGCCTGACCTGTCTGCTCTCTGTCGTGCACCCCCCCACAGTGATCAGAGTTCCATGTCGTCAAGCCGTACTCAGCAGATGTACGCGTTCAACTGGATACGCAATCACCTAGAAGAGCACCCAGAGACTTCCCTCCCAAAGCAAGAGGTGTATGACGAATACAAGTGAGTGTCTCCATCACCCTTTTATTTCCTTTGCGATTTGTGTTTCACTCGACAGGATTTTGATGTTTATGCCGACTTTCCATTATACAGATCCAGCTCAGTTTGGCTTTTCGTACTAGACATGTCATTTTCCGTTACAATGCAGTACCTTCTTGACGTGAGTGTGGGCGTCATAGCAACGACAACTCAAATCTGCCGTGACAGTGTTTTCATTTGTTATTTGTTATACTGGTAGTCAGGAAAGGCAGTTAAAGCGTTGCAAAATATAGACACAACAGTGAAAATAAGTCCCTTTCCATTTTCGAGGGAGTCCAAAAATACTGCTTCTCAAAGATTTGCGGTCCAGCCCTTGGTTCCAGTCCCCGAATCGGATGTCACGGCAAAAATCACAATACAGAACCACAATGCTGCATTACACCCAGAAAAATACTGCAGCAAAGTGCCTGACAAATATGGATTCTTGACCATGATGTGTATTATACATGACACACACACACACGAACAATGGAGAGCATCAAGGCGATGGTGAACTTGTTCAGTTTGTGGCTTTTTGTCACAGAGAGACGACGACGAGGTTGTCCCATCCAGCTCTTTATAAACGTTCTCACCAGCTGCTGAACACAGTAGTGTCTGTACATATCTGTACATGGTGTCATTTTTAAACGAGCATGAGATGAGGAATAAACCATCGCTCTGTGGCTTTTTTCCTATATAAAAAGAGGCTGATCACTACTTGTGTTGACGGGAGAATTTGGGACGTCCCTCTCTCAATGACCAATCAGTGGATGGCTGTCTGTCACATTTTAATGACAGCTCAGCTCACTTGGAACCTGTTCAGAGCAGGAACCAAGATTGGGCAAAAGATAAGTAAATTAAATCACTTTTTCCAGGTCTGATTGTCACTTCACCAACAATTAGATTGATTTATCATGATATATCGTGATATATCATGATTTTTGAATGAATTGCAGATACATTCACCTGCCCATCTGGTTGTAATATGCCTCTTCTTTTTGAGTTGTGTGGTGCATTCAAGCCTTTTCTTCTCCTTGGCTACAGTGCCTGACTGAAACCAACTTTAGAAACTTCAGATGGTCTTTGATTTTTTTTTCCCCCAGTTATATTTAAGAGCTGTCACAGATTCATGGGACGGAGGCAACATCCAGAGGATACTAACAGTTTCACTGTTTTAAATGGTCCTTGATGTCTCACTGCTCTGCAGAACACACATTCATTCCTCAATGGTCAGTCCAGGCACCATGTTGTGGAAAATGTCATATTGTGATTGTTTACAGTAATTTTATACCTAAATAACTATATAAGAATGTGAACATGAAGTCACTTTATTGTTTGCTTTGTTATTTTCCTCATGGGTAAAACATCTCTTCAGCTTGTCCCAGTCAGACGTACAGGTCTTAATGTGGAGTCACCTTACGACAGATTCTCTTCTTTCGCAGGAGTTATTGTGACAATCTTGGCTACAATCCACTGAGTGCAGCAGACTTTGGGAAGATCATGAAGAATGTCTTTCCCAACATGAAGGCACGTCGACTGGGCATGAGAGGCAAATCCAAATATCCTTTTTCCATTCAGATGAAAAACAAAGTTTTTTTTCAGGTTGTTTTTGTTCAGGTTGAGTCTATTTGCTGTTAGAAAACACTTAAATATTCATAGGGTCGGTTTATCAGTCATTCTCAGTGTATTGTGGTTCTGCAGACACACATAACGTGAAACACACAACTGAAATGATTTGTGAACGGGCCTGTCAGTGACAGGGTTTGTCCAGCAGAGAGTGCTGCTGATTTGATGTTTTCCTGCTTAGTCTGGTCACAAAACAACAAATCAGTCGGAGATTTAGACTGATGTTGGGGTTGGATTTTCTTTTACTCAGTGAAAGAAATAATAATAATGAACTTCATTTGTATAGCACCTTTCATACACACGTGCAGCTCAAAGTGCTTTACAACAAAATTATTAAAACAAAGATGAAACAGCAGATATAAGATACAATAATAGATAATAGATATGATTAAAAGGCATTAAAACAGAATTGCAGAGGTGCAGGCCAGTAAAAAGTGAGTGTAAAAAGGTATGTTTTCAGCTTTGTCTTAAAAACATCAAGGACTGGTTTCCCTGATGTCTGGTGGAAGTGTGTTCCACCGCTTTGGACCATAACAAACAAGTATGTTTTTACGCTCTGCACTTATACAACATGTACTTCATTGTTTTGTGGTAAGATCAGCGGCTCACTTCCTGAAGAATATTACTCAAAATAACAGAAATGTTGGTCTTGTGTGTCAGAACTGTTTTAGAACCCTTAACTCCTTCTCACGTACTGTTATAGTGGGTTAAGGAAGAAAGCTTTTGTTCAGATGCCGTCCTTACCCAACCTGGATCTGCAGAAATCTGGTGATGGGGTAAGTGACTCAGTTTCAACGACAAACCGTGAGTCTTAACCGCCTGGAGTCGCCCGGCGCTCAAACGGTTTGCTGCTCTGTTCTGTCCGACTTCAGTGTGAACTGATGGAGCCGACAGGACAGTCACCAAGTGCTGAGGATGAAATGCGGTCTGCCGCCTGCGGGCTGGTGTGCGAGTGGGCTCAGAAGGTTCTGAGTCGTCAGTTTGACAACGTGGAGGATCTGGCTCGCTTTCTGCTGAATAGTCACTACATTGGCACCAAGTCCATGGCTGCACTCACTGTTATGACGGGAACACCCACAGGTGAAGATTGTCTCCTCATCCACGGTGGCTCGTTCCACAGACCAGGTTCAGTGAAAACGAGTTTGTTGATCCTCTACAGAATGTTCCTCATTTCAGGTTGAATTCAAGCGCGAAATTTTAGTTTTCAATTCTATTTTGGGTTTTCACCAAAGCCTGACCTTGTTAATTCTGAAATGATGAAAACTCTGCAGAAATGTCCTTATTTTGGTTTTGATAAACTGAATTCAAAACTCCAAACACGTTTGCTTTGATTTCTGCCAGTTAACATGATCAACAAACTCAGGATTGTCACGAAACCTGCTCTCTGGGACGGCCCCTGCCATGTAGTTTTACTGTTCCCCATTAGTTGTCGAGCAACAGACTATGACAGAGGAGGATGCGTGTTTGTGTTTGTGTGCTTTGTTACTGTCATTATCTATAAATTGATTATAATATTTGGACCGACTGTTGTTTTTTAGAACACGGAATGACTTAAAATGGTTTATTTTTGTTTTTTGTTAGTTTCTTGGTATTATACGTAGATTCCTCTGGATTTATAGCTGTGACTGAAATATGTTTTTGTCATTGTGATAGAACAATCCAAGACCACATCGGTTTCTTTTCTTTTCTCCTCTCATGCCAGGCATGAAGACGCCAACTCCGGCCTCAGCGTTTGTACCCACCGCTGAGTCCAACTCTTTCCAGCCCCAGGTGAAGACCCTGCCTTCTCCCTCCGTTGATGCAAAACAGCAACTGCAGCGCAAGATCCAGAAGAAGCAGCAAGAACAGAAGCTCCACTCTCCCTTACCCAGTGAGACCCAGATCAAACGAACGGAGGCCAGTACCCCCGGCCCGACCATCCCCTGTGGCAGCCCCGCCCTCCTGTCCCCTCAGCCCACCATCGGCATCGTAGTAGCAGCTGTTCCCAGCCCAGTCACGGTACGTCTTTGGCAATGACAAAGCCCCCGCATTGTTTCTTTTTTGTTTTTTTTATTCATTGAGATTTTCAGAATACAACACATTTCAAGATAAAAAGTGTTGGATTCTGAACCACACCTTCAGCATATTCAGATTTGTTGATAATTATTTGTCTTCATCCCCCAGGTACAGAGAAGTCGGCAGTTGATGACCTCGCCGAGTCCCGTTGGGACGACGGAGGGGAAAGTGTTGCCTGTAAACTTCCAGGTGGTCACCCAGTCGCTTAAACAATCCCCCAAAACCCCCCAGAATATCTCCGCTAGTCCTGTGGGGGACCGGCTGGCTCGACACAGCACCCGGTATGCTCAAATCCTGCCGAAGCCCTCTGCCACCAGTGCCATCGCGCTTCGCTCTCCCCCGACGCTGCTCATCACCAACAGCACGATAAAAACTGTGATGCCCACTCCGCACGTCAGCTCGGTCAACGTGGTGAAGATGACCGCCATCGCGCTGGCGCCCAGCAGCAGCAGCAGCACAACCGTGCGGCCGGCTTCAGCGGGCGTGAGCACCACCGCGGCTTCGGAAGAGTCCACACATTCGCAGGGTTTGACCTCGGCTCCTGTAATCAGACCGGGTCCCCTGGCCTCCACCGTCACCGTCTCCACTGACCTAAAAGCAGCGTCTGACGCTGGAAGCGACAACGCCTTGGAGAGGAGCGCAGCCGGGGCCAAGGAGGAGAGAGTGGCGAAATTCAGGGCTGCGAGTGAGCCAAGCTTCCTCGTCAAGTGTTCTCCAGGATCGGACAAGTGGACGAGGGTAAAAAGTGACCCCACGTCCCCTCCCGCTCCTGTTGCTGCAGCTGGGACTCAGGACAGCAATAACAGTAACTGCCATGACGGCACTCTATACTTGACCGTTGATAATCAGAATGGCAACACATCATCCACTGGCTCCCCTGCCAGTGTTCCAATGTCAAAAGATCATTGTGTAGATGCCAAGAGTCCCAGGAAGCGCACAGGTCCTGGCGGGGAGTCCCACATGATTCCTGTGAAGAGGGTGTTCATCTCTCAGCAGCCGCTGGCTGTAGTCGACAATCCCAAACCTGCAGTCAGCGCCGCAATGAAGAGGATCCCCCGTCCGGGAACTCCTGCCAGACCAGAGAGTGCTCCCTGCAAAGTGACTGTGAAACACACTTCCATCGGGCCCACGCAGATCCTCGCACTCTCCGACTCCCCCATCACACACTCTGAGGGCTCCCAGACTGTTGTCAAACCGCAGGCTTTGGTGGTGAAACGTGAAGACCGTTCCCTCAGCGCTGACGCCGGTGCCGGAGCGGCATCTGATCAGTCGTTGTTGCAGCAGATCACGGTGGACACGCGTGCCATTCCAGCTAACTCAGGCGCACACGAAGCCTCTGTGATGAGCGACTTAAAGAGCACAATGTGGGAGGAGGGACAGCTGGACGAGCTACGGAAGCAGGCGTTTGCTCAGCAGATACCAGCAGAACACAAACAAGCCCGACAGACCAACTTTCTATCATAGCTCCGCCCACCGAGGCCTCAGGCCAGCTCACCCTCTCACAGGAGATGGTTGACTTCGCAGGTGCTCAGCCCAACATGGACTACTTCCCGTTCAACGACGACGACATGACCCAGGACAGCATCGTGGAGGAGCTGGTCCAGATGGAGGAGCAGATGAAGCTGAAGGATCTGTTCAGCAGCTGTGTCGACGTGTCTCTCCAAGGCCAGTCAGCCGGCACCCAGGGCTCCATCCTCACCGCTCACCAGGCCGGCACCACCTTCTACCACTCCACCCACAGCAGCACCACCCCTGTCCAGACTCCCACTCCCACTCCGACGCCCACCCCAACACCAACCCCGACCTCTGAAATGACTCTTGGCCACAGCTTGACGAGAGAGAGCCCCTGCTCCCGCATGGCTCCCATCACCCCTGTGGATGGAGCCCTGGGCCGCCACACCCCCATCAGCACGCCGCTGTCCAACTGCAGCAGCAGCGTCCCTCCGAGCCCAGTGGAGTGCAGAAACCCATTTGCGTTCACTCCCATCAACTCCAGCATCACAGGTTATCACGAGGCCAGTATCGTGTCCAGCAGCCCGTCAAGCCCATGCAGAGGCCCATGGCAACGCACCCCGACAAGGCCAAACTGGAGTGGATCACCAACCGCTACAACAGCACCTCTGGAGGTCCTCTGTCCAACCACAGCATCGGCATTCTTGCCCAGCTACCAGGACCTGGTAGATGATCAGTTCCGCAAGCCGCACGCGTTTGCGATCCCCGGACAGGCGTTTCAGGCCCAGTCGAGGCAGGACGCTGCTCACTTTGGCCGTTTGACCCCCATTTCTCCAGTGCAGCAGCAGCTTGTATCAGGGTGACGACGCCGACTAAACAGGAGAGTTTTGCCGTCCCCGCTCCACTGGACAACAAGGCGTCGACCTCGTCCACATCCAGTACTTTCCGTTGCCGCAGCGTCAGCCCCGCAGTGCGCCAGAGGAACTTCAGCGGTAACAACGGCCCTGCAACCGCCACCACCACCACCACCACCACCACCTCCTCCTCCTCCTCCTCCACCTCCTTCCACCACCACCCAAGCCGTGGTCTCGCCCTTTAACTCCCCCATCACCTCTGAGGTGCTCAGCATCCTGTCGAGCAGCCAGACTGTCAGCTCTGTCCACAGCATGGTCCAGCGGAGCCAGTCCGTGCCGCTGAGCATCATGATGCAGAGCGAGATGCTGCCCGTGCAGGCTCAGAACAACATCGCCAAAATCACCAACGTTCTTCTCAGCAAGATGGAAGCGGACGGGGACGACTCGGTCCGCGGCCTGGGGATCAACAACCTCTCTTCGAACTACACAGCCCGTATGAACCTCACCCAGATCCTGGAGACAACTCCGGGCTTCGCCGGAGGAGCTCCGCATCAGACTCCGCTGCCCGTCAGCTCCAGTCCCGCCGCCTTCGAGCTCCAGCAGCATGGCTTCCTGGCCAGTGCAAGTGAAGACCAGGTGAGTTTTTCCGCCGGGGACAGCCAAGCACAAGCGGGTGCTGCTGATCCAGACCAGCAGCAGCTCCAGGAGAACCCTGTGCAGACTCAGCCACAACAGCTCCTCCTCCAGAGCACACAGCAGCAGGAGGCGGAGGACGAGCAGCAACAACTGGATTTCAATAACACTGTCAAAGACCTGCTGGGGGATGATGCCCTCAACCCCAGTTCGCAGTTGGTGGGTCAGGTCGCTTCAGAACTCAACGCCGTGGCGTCCGACTTCTCCAACGACATCAGACTGACCACAGATCTTTCCAGTAGCATCACTGACCTTAACACATTGGACACCAACCTGCTGTTTGACCCCAATCAACAGCAGGAACAGTATGAAGACTCGACACTGGAAGAACTGAAGAACGACCCGCTGTTTCAGCAGATATGCAGTGATACTGTGAACTCTGGTTTTGACTGGCTGGAAAGCAAAGACCAGCCTACTACGGTGGAGATGCTGGGCTGATGTTCTACTCTACTCTATTCTGTATGATTTCTAGTCTGTGTTGTATGTTTGGTGTGTGTGTGTGTGTGTAGTATATATCTGTTTTCAGACTAGTTTGTCGGGATTTGTCTGGACTTTGCCATCTGATCTGTTGAAAGTGCCAGGCTAACCAGAAAATCTCTCCTACTGATGTTACCTTCCTTCTCTCCTTTTTTTTTTTTTTTCCCCTCCCCCGTTTTTGTCACCCACGAGATTCAGTACGTCACCGTTGTAACAGTGAGCATTTGCCAGCAGCGCGCACGAACAAAGACTGGATGTGTGGAGGAACATCGTCCACGTGAGAACCACTCCAATGATGCAATATCTGTTTAGCAAACACATCATGAAATGAGAGACTTGGAAATTTGACACAAAAGATTTCACAGATACGGATGCGGTTGTTGCGGATGTGTGTTTCAGCCAAACCGAGACAACTTTAGGATTTAAGTGTGTGTGCGTAGGTTGTAGGACATTTGTCTGCCATATCTGAATAGTCAAATGGGTGGCATCCTCTGCTGCCAGGTGCTGAATTTAGGACATATTCTTTATACTTTATCACACCAAATCAGTCGAGAGCTGATTCACATCTGAGCATTGTTCAAGAGTCAAAAGTTTCTTAAAAGCCTATACTTCTTGTACTGTTTAATAGCTTACAAAGGGAGCAGATGAATCGGTGGGGAGAAGATGGAGATTCAGGCCGCTCTGTGGACGATACATTGAAAGGACTCAACAACTGGCTGCCTTATTCCTGAAGTCCAAGGCCTTACGCCATCTTTAGAAAGACTGTATATAGTGTTATGTTGAGATATCTTTAGCTATACAAGGTATCGTCAGAACCATCCCCAGCTTCATTGTCGTCATATCAAGGCAGCTGATACTTTCAGTACTCTTTCCTATTCTGTTTTGCTGTGTTACAGTATAGATGCATATTGTACAAACAAACGACTACACAGCGTGCCTGAACTTATTCAAACCAGAGCAGGCACACTTTCAGTCATGGGGGCGGGGGGGGGGGGGGGCGAAATCGCAGTTTGGATAAAACTATCGATGGTATGGAGAAGGCTTGTTGACATCCAAGGCCAGGGGCGAAACGTGTACGTCATCTTGAGAGGAAATGGTATGTGTGTGATTCAGCTTTATTTCCACACCAAAGGCGATCAGTTTGAAAAACACAAGAGATTATGAGACGTGGAGACACTCCTGGTTACCAACAAACAAGGCTGCCTCTGACATACAAACCTTGTACTGCATCGGAGGAAAAGGATTCAAATCTTGTGTACAGTTTGTAAACTAGTGAAACGGTCGCTATGTGATACAGTAGGATGCTTGCTTGAGTTTTTGGCTATTGTCAATGTTGTATAAGTCATGTTTAAGCTCCATTTGTAAATAGGATAGATACATAGAAATGTGATGTATCAAGACACTATATTATGGCCATTATAGCAAAGTATGTGCCATTTAAAAGAAAAAAAAAAACGTAACAGATCTATAGTCGGCAAGATACTGTATGTTGTGTGTTACATTTCTGGCTCAGTGTGTCGTAAATGTGATGCTGTCTGGTCTCGCTTGCTGATTTTATTTTACTTTTCTCTGTTCAAGGATAATAGGATTCTGCCTCTGCAGGAAAGGAGCGTATGTGTGTGTGTGATCAGGTTAAATAGCATGGTTATTGAGAAAAAAAAAAACAAAAAACAAAACAAGTTGTGACAATGTTAGCTGGTTGCAAACATCTCTGTGACAGACGTTGTGCTCAAAGCCGGTCAGCAGACACTGGAAAACATCAATTACTCACATTTCAGCAATCTTTGGACGGTCACATTATTGCACTAAATTTTTATGACACACGGCTTTGCCACATTGTTATGGACAAATGTAATGATGGATGCCCGCAACAAAAAAGGAAAAAAAAAAAAGTTATGACAAGATGAGTAAGAAAACTAAATGAATTGTCAGAAAATGACTAATTGTCTTGTAGCAAAATGTGCATTAATCTCAGTGAGATACACATTTCTTACTCATTCTCATACATGAGAATAAAGCATTGAGGGGGAAAAAAGTTAAGATAACCTTTTAAAACCTACATGCTCATTATATTGATAAATGATTGTACGCACGCATGTGTGATGACTTCTGTTGTACTTTGTATTTCCTGTTAACCACTGTCTTCTGTGATTTGGGCAGGTTCTGTTAACCAGACTGGCAGTGCTACT
Source organism: Lampetra planeri (assembly GCF_965212315.1). Taxonomy (NCBI): domain Eukaryota; kingdom Metazoa; phylum Chordata; class Hyperoartia; order Petromyzontiformes; family Petromyzontidae; genus Lampetra; species Lampetra planeri. The sequence continues at coordinate 17,521 of NW_027613779.1, forward strand.
TTCATGACTTCCGTTACTTTTCTTGTGTGCTGTTTACTAAGTTAATGTTGTTCTGTACGTTGTCGATGGTCTGTCGATTTTACTTATGACTTGTTTTGCTAAGTAAGTATGTGAAGACTTTTTTTTTCACATTTTCTTTTAATTGTTTTCTTTTAACAATAAGGCACTGATATTTGAATTTGAATGAAGGAAATGCACCTCGTATGACCTTTGACTGACCCAGAACCAACTCTGTTTGACTATCTTGTCCATTTCTACCAGTAGAAAAAAAAAAAACCTCCTCTGTGATGTTGTCTGGTGTACTGCTTAATGTACAGTAGTTTGTTAATATTGCAAATGCGTTGTTTCTTTTTTCAATGGAAAGTACTCACTGGTGAGATTTTCAAAGTTTCAAAGAGTTTTAAAACCCAATAAACTTTTTTCAGAGAATGCTGGTTTCTGTCCTCCGGTCATTTTGTTACATCCACCAAGGAGGTTTATGTCTTTGCTGGCATGTTTTTGATAGTTTATCTGTCTGTTAGCAAAATAACCTGACAAGTTATGAACAGATTTTAATGGATTTTTCAGGAAATGCTGGTAATGGGACCAGGAACATAGAATTAAATGTTGGTGGATCCAGGAGGCATTTGAAGGACTCTTTTCAGCTTCATCATATGTGTCTATAACTCTACAGTGCCAGCAGCAGACTGTCTCTGTGGCGCTATTGTCAGTGCATTCGGCTCTTAACCCAAAGGTTGGTGGTTGGAGCCCACACGGGGACAGAGATTTGTCTTTGCTAGGCCAGAAGGAACCACGCAAATATTCTTGGTCAAGGAATCGACTGTTGTTGATAAAATAAGGTTAGGTGTATTAATATTTGGTTGAAATCAAAATATTAAAAAAATACTGGGTGGAAACCACAATACGGGTAAAAATGAGCTGATTGGTGAGGGTCTGTGCTTTGTGCTGTTTTCTGTGGTAAAGAAGCCTGCCATAAAGTAGAAATTTACTCAGGATACAACCCTCTGAAATATCAATTTTTAAAAAAAAAAAAAAAGATTCTTTCAGCATGTTTGGTAACAATCAGTTGTTTCTGTTTTCTCTGAAAATCGGAATTAATGAGAATCTGCAGCCACACATCACATTTACTATAAATCATATACAGTATGTTATATTGTGTGGTATACTACAGTTGACAATCTCCAACTATTTACTGGTTTTAATTCCTGTAAATAATGTCTATTTGCATTTGATCCAACGTGCTCTTTTCCTATTTCAACAAAAAGGTCTATGCAAAAGCAGAAACTTTCCATCAACCTCTTGGCATGATGTTAAAGGTCGTCTGTTCCATGAATGGCCTCTAAGGTCACGGGAGGGTGGGGTGGCCTCTCAGTAACCACCTCTGACCAATCAGAGCCCAGTTCGCTGGTCCTCTGCTCTGCTTTCCCAGGGCCTCATGATATTCATAACATGTTAATGACCTTAACCCTATTGATCACAGACGAACAGCCTTTAGCCACTGCGGAGCCCGCTGGTGACCTCAACTCCGACACCACAACATGAGTCGACAGATTTCATGAGGAAGATAAGATCATGTTCCCGGGTTTGTCTTCAACTTATAAATAGATAGAGAATGCTAAACTATATGTAAAGTGAGGCAACAATATGGATATCTCAATATCAGGTGCTGCTCGAAAAATATTAAAATATGATGGATTTATTTATTTAACATAAACTGAAATATAAAAAAATACTGAATCTCAGATTTGAGATTTATGGAATTTAAACTGCAAACCTGACACAAAATATTCTAATATTTTGAGATAGTTTTGCTTTAAGTATTGAAATTAAAACGAAAAATGAAATGCTTTAGTGCTTTAGTTAAAATATGGTGAATGGAGAAAACACACAATTTACTGAAATTTTCCATGATATTCAAATTTTTTGAGATGCACCCAGGTGTGTTTCCTTCATGTTCATCTTCATAACCATTATTATCATCATCATCATTGCAGTTCTGGTGAAAGTGGATGGAGCATTTTCATGTCCAAAAACATGTAACATTAGTACATGGATGTAGGTCAGTAAGTAGTGCCTGAACACAGTAACACACTTTAAGCCAGTGCACTAGTTAATGAATGACTCTCCAACAACACTGCTCGTGTTACCTCATAAAGGAAAAAGGGTTAGTGATGTATTTTTCTCATAATTTGAAGTAAATAAACAAATTACAGAATGTCATTAACCCCATATTGGTTTAATACCTTAAAATGTTTAAGGCTTCGATGATTAAATCAATAGTTAGCTCTAATCAATATGTAATTACACCCCTTATTTGATTGGTTATTGAAGTGCTGAGGTGCATGTTTGTGGCAGAAATCCATTCAAATTTTTACACAACCATTCATAGATATTACCAAGAGTAAAATGTGTATTCTAGAAAGCCATTATGAGGCCAACACATTTCATTGACGAGTGAGTGTGAGAACCTGCATACGTGGGTGGGTGATAGGACGTGTCTGATCAACCAGCTGGCCCATTGTGTGGCTACTGAATCAGGGCTCGGCGATGGGAGGGTCATTTGTGAAAAGGCTCGGCCGCCGGATCAATATTTGAATTCATTAAACACTGGAAATGCAGCCCTCAGTATCTCTTCATAATTACCAGGTCCTGTGGCAGGCGCAGATGCTGTTTAGTTTGACCTTATTAAAGTGGCCTTTAGGAACAGATAGTTGACAATACGCTCATCTAATTTCACAAATCCCACTCATTTGGAAATTGAAATGATGCTTCAATAATTAAAAAAAAAAAAAAAAAAAGTTAACATTTCTTTTCCGGCCTTTTCATTTCTCTGTTTAACATCTTGTAAATTCATGAAACAGTCAGGGCACCCTGTTCTTCTTTTCTGTACAGTATGATTTATTTAGAAGGGGGGCCGATAATAGTCCTTGAAGAGGAATAAAAACATTAATAAAACAACTTTACTGATGATTGCGTAGTACCGAGCTAAGCTTTTCTGGCAGTAGTTGCCTGCAAAATAATAACACAGAAATATAATGTTTTTTATTTGTCACAGATGTGTCCCAATATATGCATTCTATGTGTGACCTTTAGAGGGCAGTAACGTCTTCTCTGCCGAAAATACATAACACGAAGAAGATTAGAAATTGGTTTCTCACATGAAGTTTATTTACTTCCGGTTACCAGTTTGACTGCAGCCGAATGGAAAAATAGTGAAGTTTAAAGGTAGCTGTGCACGTTTAATAGACATTTTTGAAAGACTTTGTTGTCTCATTGGCTCCCGTAATGACACCTTTAAGGCAGTGAAGGTGATAGCTGCTGTGAATGCTAACGCTAGCGACAACACATAACGGCTAACCTTATCCTAGCATAGCCGCTAATGTGAATTGCTTGTATTCTGCCAATTAGCGTCCGAGAGGACGGGTTGTCGACTGTTTAAATAATCCGTCTTGAAGTTAAATTCGAATACAATGTCACATCGCGACGTTAAATAAACAGAAACACGCTGGCCACCGCCCTTATTGAGGTACGTCCACTATGAACTTATAAACGCTTGTTGCAGGAAACCTCAGCATCTACAGTATACCTAAATTCACAAGACACTGCTGATTCCCATGGAACTGATCATTATATCTGCAATGAAAGTAGTATTTACTGAGTGGCTGTCGATATAAAGCACATTTGTGTCACTCTGAGGGCAATATGCATTCACAATACACCTCACTGAAAATGATAACTGAAACTACCACAAACAATGACGTTTAACCAACTCCTGAATGAACTGATCCTAGTTATGAACGATCAACGTGCCTGTTTTAGAAAGCAGGAAATAAGAAAAAATTCTGCTCTGTTTTCCTCAGTTCAGGATTGAGAAAGCCAGGATTTTTACTAAACCTGCTTGCTGCTGTTTCAGCCAGCCAAGCGTCAAAGATGGAGTCCAGTGAGGAGGGCGGCCTCAGTGTTGGCGGAGAGGAGAACTACTTCCTGGGCTACACCTTCACCGACCGCTCCCACTCCAGCCGTGTGGTGAAGAGCATCATGAACTTGTGCCTGGAGGACGGCCTGTTTGCTGACGTGACCGTCACCGTGGACAGCAAAGAGTTCCACCTCCACCGACTGGTGCTTTCGGCACAGAGCAGTTTCTTTCGCTCCATGTTCACCTCCAACCTCAAAGAGTCCCACAACCGCACTATTGAGCTGAAGGATGTCAGCGCCACTGTCTTTCAGCTGCTGATCGACTACATCTATCACGGCACGATAAAACTTCGAGTGGAGGAGTTGCAAGACACCTATGAGATGGCAGACATGTACCAGTTAACGGCGCTGTTTGAGGAATGCTCCCGCTTCCTCTCGCGGACAGTGGAGGTCAAGAACTGCCTGCAGGTGATGTATTGTTTCTCACACAACCAGCAGCTGCGTGGTCATCATGATAAGTCACTGTAATGGTGATCTGGTCTGTTCAGGTGATGTGGCTCGCAGACAGACACAGTGACCAGGAGTTGTATACTGCTGCCAAACACTGTGCTAAAATCCACCTGGCCCAGCTCCATCAGACTGAAGAGTTCCTCAATCTGCCTCTCTGCTTGCTCTTAGACGTCATCAAAGGTATTTCTGCTTCCTGCGCGATGACTAGTATGTTCTACTGAGGTGCTTTACAACTTCCTTCCATTAGCGTGAACTGACATGCTCCTGAATCTCCTGACAGTCGTTTTATTTTCTTTTTATGATAAATTGACGTTAGGTCTACAAGCAAATTTTACACTCATTGTATAATTGTATTTTTGGTTTGTTTTTATTGTTGTTCAGATGGAGTTCCAAGCTCCCAGAACCCAACTGTGGCCATTGAGTCATGGATAAATCACAACAAGGTGGAGAGGGAAGAGTTTTCTTGTATTCTGCAGGAGAACCTTAAGGTAATTTTTCCTCACGCTGGACTTGAAGTCCTCTCTGCTGGTGGTGTTCTCCAGGGTGTGGAGAATAGTAAGGGAGTCCGCCCTGAATTTGACAGACATGCTGTGTTTTATGTCCAAAGTTGTTCATGTCAGCTGACAAACCAGATATGTGTCGTCAAGTCAATCAGTCAGTCAGCGGTTCTCACCCCTGGTCCTGGTGTTGTTTTAGACATCACCCTGCTGCTTCACACCTGATTCAAAAGAACAGTCTGAATGGTCTGAAGCAGTTTTTTTTTTTAATTTATTGCAATTTTTACTTTATTTTATGTATTTATGTATTATTCTTTAATATTTGTATTAAATGTGTGGGACCTACAGTCATTCTTGACAATAAATAACCGATTAATAATAACCGATTCTGGTGTGTAGGAGCAGGTGGCATCTACCAGTCTATCCCACATTATCAATTATTACTTTGTTGACTTCTTGTGATGTTTTTGCATCCTCTTGGGCAGGAAAATCGGTGAGAACGTCCACATTTACCTGATCGGTAAAGAGGAGTCGAGAACTCACTCCCTGGCTGTGTCACTCCACTGCGACGAAGACGACGCCATCAGTGTCAGCGGTCAGAACAGCTTATGTCACCAGATCACCGCAGCCTGCAAGCACGGAGGGGACCTGTATGTGGTGGGGGGGTCTATACCCCGCCGCATGTGGAAGTGCAACATGCACACCATGGACTGGGAGCGCTGTGCGCCGCTGCCTAGAGACCGCCTCCACCACACCATGGTGTCTGTGTCCTCTGAAGACGCCATCTACTCTCTAGGAGGGAAGACGCTGCAGGACACGCTGTCCAACGCCGTCATCTACTACACAGTGAAGGACAACATGTGGACAGAGACCAGTCAGCTGGACACGGCAGTGTCCGGGGCTGCTGGCGTGAACCTGGGAGGGACCATCTACCTGCTGGGCGGAGAGGAGAACGACATGGACTTCTTCACCAAGCCATCTCGTCTTATTCAGTGTTTCGACACGGGCTCTCAGAAATGCCAGATCAAACCTTACATGCTCCCTTTCGCTGGGTTCATGCACGCCGCCGTGCACACAGATGTGATCTTCATCGTTGCGGAAGGAGACTCCCTGGTGTGCTACAACCCTTTGCTGGAGAGTTTCACCCGCCTTCGTTTCCCTGAGGCGTGGAGCTGCGTTCCCTCGCTCTGGAAAGTTGCCAGCTGCAATGGCTGCATATACGTTTTCAGGGACAAATGCAAGAAGGGCGACGCAAACACGTTAAAGTTTAACCCGGCCACATCGGTGGTCTCCGTTATCAGAGGTATAAAGATCCTCCTCACAAACTGGCAGTTTGTTTTGGCCTAAACACCCACTCACCAGAGAGCACCAGGGAAGATTGACCCCTCGTAGTGATGTCACTACTGCCACATCCTGAAGAAGACCTTCTACAAATGGATTCACTCAGCAGGCAGTTTCTGGCATTTCATCCACCCCCAGACCTGTGAAAACAGTCCAGCTGTGTGTGTCGTATTACCGTGGATCACGTAGCTTAGACGTCAGTCCGTGTGTGGTGACGCTGTTACCAGTCAGTCAGTCATGTATCTGTCCACCGATTGTTTATTGACACGCATGAACAACTGAAGTGTTAACATTGGACTGAACGTCTTCAGTATGTTGTCAGTGTATCATAGTGTTGTAAACATGGTGACTGAGGAGTTTGTCAGAGTGTTTCCATGGCTGTTCCTTACGTGTGAAATATATTGCTGTAGTGACAAGATGCCACTGTTTGTTTTTATATTTATGACCCTGTATAGTGCCTTGTATAGATTACGATTACATACAAATACTTGATACTCCAGATGCACTTCAGAAAATAAGGATATCATGGAAAAGTTCAGTTTTCTCCCCAGTAATTTCATTCAAACAGATTTTCGATTAATTCAAACTGAAATTGTCGTGCCATATAGGTCATGAAAATCAAAAATCCAGTATCTCAGATTTATCGGATAAGTAGTGGTTGACTCCAACCAGACACAAAATATGGCAATATTTTATTAGTATATGTAATACTAGTTTTCCATGATATTCTATTTTTTTGTTATTAATTCTTCATTTTAACATGATATTCTGTATTTAGATGCATTATTGCAGGATATTGCAGGATTTAGGTTGTTCAATTGTTGCAGTTACTCTGATGCCTTTCGAAGTGATCCAACGCTTTGACTCCACAGACACGTATATTTAGACCTTCTTTATCTTCGGGGCGGTAATGCATCTTGTGAATAGAGAGGCCCTGAAGGTGTCTGTCTGTGTCCTTGGGGGGATAAAAGGGGAATCCAAGGAGAGAAAGCTACTACGCAGAGGCCCCAGCTTTGATCCCATTGATGTGCTGCAGGAGGCTGTGCAGTTGAAATCCAAGCCCAGTTACATGTCAGACTTTGTGAACTATTCTAAGCATCAGTTGCTGACGCGGAGATGAGCGGCGGTGGAGGTGTGTGGGGGCGGGGGGGGGGTCACATATGTGCCACTATAAGAACTCCCAGTTGGAGCTGGCTGCCACTATGAACCCCCCCTCTGACATGCAGTCTCTTCATTTGAGGGGGGGGGAATAAAGTTGTTGAGCCCACATATGACAGCTGGACTTGCACATGCGAGTCCCGCATCAGATGGTTTTGCGGCTGCGTGGATCAGCCTCAGGAGGCTGCTGATGGTACGCTCTCCGCTGCAGACGTGGGTCAGAGGGGGGGGGATTTGGTGCGAAGGTAGATCGCTAGGAGCCGTAGTGACCTTGGGACGGCGTGCTGAGGACAGAACGGAATTCCTGAAGGGACACATGGTCTAGAGTGACAAGGCCATCTGCTCTAGCGCCAGCACAGGGAGGAAGGTGGAGGGGGCTGGACAGAGGGGCGCTGAGAATTCCTTTCGTTGGGGTGTGGAGGGAGTAGATATTCTGGGATATCACCGCGAGCACTCCGCTGGGAAACGTGTTTCTTGTGCGTTTTTCACCAGGAAATCTGAGGGAGGATTTCTGAACTCTTCATGGTCAGAGGGGATCATTGCAGGGTTCAACGCTCGAGATCTTTTTCTGGTCCTACTTCTCTGGTCCATGAAGCACTTGGTGATAATGGTCGTGGTGTGTTGCCGTTTTACTTGGGTGGATCTAGTTTCCTTTCCATCTCAGCACGGAGCGCAGAGCTGAGAGACCTGGATCTGTCAGGCCCTCTGGCTCCGACCCCTCTGAGGATCATCTTCAAGGGATCTTCTTCGGAGTTGGACTTTTGCATGGCAAGGACCTGCTCTGCTGCCGCCTCGCTCAAACCGCATGGCCTAAACGAATGAATATTTTTATGAGGCACCTTGTACCAGAGATGGGCCAGGACCAAACCAAGCAGCAGATAGAGAAGGGGCTGAGGTTGTATCAGTCCAATCAGACGGACAAAGCCCTGAACGTCTGGACTAAAGTTCTGGAGAAGACCTCAGATCCTGGAGGGAAATTTCGGGTTTTGGGATGTTTGATCACAGCTCACTCAGAAATGGGGAAATACAAAGACATGCTGAAGGTAAGAACACGGACGTCAGTCAGCTGAGGAAAGACCAACAGACGATGTTAGCGTTTATACACAAATGTGTCTCAGGGAAACGTGGAAGTACTTCACTTGTATGTCGTGTTACGTAACCAGGAGTGTGTGCGTGTGTCGGACGCTGGAATCCTATTAAGCAAATTGTCCCTGAATGTCTCATCTGTTTGACGTGTCTTCCTGTCTGCTCTGGACGGTTCCACCTCATTCCTGTAACACCCAAGTGAACCACTGAACAGTCAGAGGTCAAAGGTCACCTTCTTAGTTCCATTTAAAGTGGTCTCGGGAAGCACAGGTTAATATGTGTCCTCCACTGGATGTGGAGTAAATAAGTGACCCTGCAACCTGAGAATGAGTGTGGGGTGTCTTGTTGACATAATCAGCCGCCCTCCAGCAGCACCCCGAACGGAGGAACCTCATAAAGTCGCGGCCCTAGAATAGCAAGTCTTATCTCTCTTCGGGATGTTCATCACATGCTTTCCTGTCCAGCGTGGATTTGTCGAGGCTGATCATACCTGCATGCTCTCCTCAGTACGCCCTAGATCAGATCGACACAGCCAGAGAAATGGAGGACCCGGACTACTTGACAGAGGGTTACCTGAACCTGGCGCGCAGCAACGAAAAGCTGTGCGACTTCCAGAAGACGGTGTCCTACTGTAAAACCTGCTTGAACATGCAGGGCACCACGGTCAGCCTGCAGCTCAACGGACAGGTATGTCTGAGCATGGGCAACGCCTTCCTGGGCCTCAGCGTCTTCCAGAAAGCCTTGGAGAGCTACGAGAAGGCCCTGCGCTACGCACACAACAACGACGACAAGATGCTGGAATGCAGAGTCTGCTGCAGTCTGGGGAACATTTACATCCAGCTGAAGGTGTGTTTGGAGTGGTATTCTCAGCATCAGCTACATTTCATAAATGTCCCCTTGGGGAAAGTTGTCTTGGACTCTGCTGGTCTTTCAGTTCATAGAAAACAACCCGAACAGAACTGATAATGACATTCCACTGCACCACCCTCAAACCAAATCTAAATGAATGAATGCAAAATGACAATGACGCCGCACCGTGTCGGGATAAAAGACTGAATGGAGGAGATCGCGACCATTACCGTCGGATTGCACTGTTGTGTCGTTGTTATGTTGTTGGGTTATTTGGAGTTTGTTCATACTGCAGGTCCTCTGAACATCACTGACTGAACTGATTGGAAGGTTGAATTCAAACATGTAAATACGGAACGCAGACGTTCATCAAAAAATAATAGAAAGCACAGATATATTAACAATAGTTGTTGCAGGTAGAGGTACACGAAAAAAAAAAAAGAAGAAGTCGACAAATGTTATGTTTTAGATTTGACATGAGATCATCACTGGTGATCTCATGTGGTTTATTGTGAAACGAGTGAGTAGTGAGTCGGCTGCCAGACTGGGGTTTATGTCGTATCCTTGACATCAGAGATTGTGTAATCCCACAGCTTCCGTGGGGGGGGGGGGGGGGGGGTAGGTTTCAGTGACACTGTGATGAGGTGGCATGCAAAGAATGCACTCATATGATTGTACAAAAAATAAAAAAAACAACAACCAAAAAAAAACCATTTGCTGAATTGTAAACTTTCAATCAGATCCACCCATCCACTAACCCTCTACAACATGGGCCTACAGGACTACGAGAAGGCCCTGTTCTTCCCCTGCAAAGCAGCTGAGCTCGTCAACGACTACGGCAAAGGCTGGAGCCTCAAGTACCGCGCCATGAGCCAGTACCACATGTCTGTAGCCTACAGGAAGCTGGAGCGCCTGCCAGACGCCATGGAATGCTGCGAGGTATTGTTTCAGAACGGTCCAACGCGTGACGACTGTCCTCAGAGACAGCGTCTCTGTAACTCTCCTGATGTCTTTGACTGTCCTGATGTCAGACTCGTGGATACAGTAGATGTTGTGCGGCCGACAGGTGCGAGTGCCAGCTGCTCTGTTGTACTAGACCTTAGACCTCGACAAAAATATGCTCACCGAGGTTTAAAGTGTTAATGAAGAGAGGGCCGATAGTATTCACCCCGTTCTAATTATGCACTGAGGGTGAAAAATAACTTGATGTCATTGCCTTGGACTGTGGAAGTATAGTAACGAGACAGCAGGATGCATTACACGTTGATTACATTTGCCAAATGTATTTAGCCAAACAATTTTACACATCTGGTCGTATTTAGAACACGGACAGCTCACGTCACGTCAATGACCCACTGTCATTGAGACTTCAGAAATATCATCACCCTCTTGTCATATATTTAAAGGAAAAATGAAGAACTGACTTTAAAAAACGTTTTATTTTGTAATTAGGCCGTCGTTTTATGAAAAAAAAAGTTATATGTAAATAATATCTATTATGTAATGTATAATATAGTCATTATATATATAAAGAAATCACCAAATCAATATAATGTTATTTTGAACAGTATTTGAATCAAACTGTTTTGGAGCGTTTTCAATACTCAGTTAAATCAAACCCTAATTTAAGAGGCGTATTAAACTATACATAACCCTGCACTTTAATATGTTTTTTTTTTTCATATAATGTTCCATGCTGACAATGAACCTGACTGTATCTGAACTCCAACTTCCTCATGTGTCCAGTGAACAGATATCGTTCTGTATCTGTAGAACTGTGGTGGTACCACAGGTCCCAATGGATGAATTCATCAGCGTTTTCTGGTCTTTTCAACAGGAATCAATGAAAATTGCTCTGCAGCACGGCGACCGTCCTCTTCAAGCTCTCTGCTTACTCAACTTTGCCGACATACACCGCTGCAGGGTGTGACGTTGATGTAAGGCGCCACCATTTATGCAAACTGAAGGGTTAAAGTTTGTGCTTTGGGCTCACACACTTGAAACTTTGTTTTGAAACATACTTTGGTATTTATCTTTTTCTTTTTTGTCCTGTGTAGAAAGCATTCCCCCGCTATGAGTCTGCATTGGGTATCATGACCGAAATTGGAAATCGCCTTGGACTAACCCATGTCCAAATGGGGGTTGCAAAGTGTTGGCTTCTGCAGAAGGAATTTGACAAGGTACCAAAAATGTACATATAATCACTGTAACTTCTGTCTGTTGAACTGCATCCAACATCCAAGATACATTTGTAGATGAATAGAGTGCAAGGAAATGTCAGGTTAAAATACAGTCCTCCTCCTGTCACATTTGTTGTTTTTTTATCGTCAACAATGTCCTCCAGGCCCTGGATTGTTTGCAGCGAGCGCAGGAACTGGCAGATGGAATGGGAAACAAGGTATTTGTTGCTCTCACGGGATGTTAGGAAAACAAATCCCTCGTGTTGTACGAACATCCACGCTGCTAAACTGCTGTGCGCGTGCCACTGACGTGTCCCTCTCCTGTATGCGTCCCAAGTTGTGCACACTGAAGGTGCACTGCCTGAGCGAGGGCATCTACCGAAACCAGGGGAAGCAGGAGGAGCTCCGAGAGCAGGTGGTGAAGTTCCTGCAGTGTGTGGAGGAGCTGGAGCTCTACTGCGGCATGTGCGGCGAGTCCATCGGGGACAGGGACCAAAAGCTGCAGGCCTTACCCTGTTCCCACATCTTCCATCTCAAGTGGGTGTTGAAATAGAAATTCTATATACAGTTAGCCATAATTTCTTATATGTATACACACACACACACACACGGTAGGAGCAGAAAAAGGCCTGGGGAACGGGTGGCAGGTGTGTGTTCAGAGTGAGTATGACAGAGATGCCCAATGAACTGTGACTTTCTTTGCTAATGAAGACTCCACCAACAGTCTATGGCTGATTCAAGTCTGAGCCATTTGTTTTGGTTTGTTTTTTTATTGTCAACTCTGTCCTTAAATTACATGAAGTTGTTTTTTGTCCCTCAGGTGTCTGCAGACAAACGGCACCAAGGGATGCCCTAAATGTTTCAAGTCCTCCATGAAGCCCGGGTTCGTGTGACTGGCACACTGTGTTTCTGTTGACGGATCTGCAGACACAGCGGTCTGATTCCTCACAGGCTCCTGACTGACGTGAGAGCAGCAAGCAGCCTCAGGTTGTGCAGACGATGCTGAACAGAACCAGGTGTCCCAGAGTTTGGCTCTGGGGACTCGATCAAGGCATCTAATCTTGTTAACAGACCATCAGTCTGTGCGTGGCTGCAGCCGACAGAGGTAGAACTACCAGTGTCACATTTTATTATACACAGGAGGCCAACGTTGTCTCTGAAGACTGGTCTCCTGTTGCAAAATGCAGGTAGAGAGGAATACGTGCCGTCCAAAGAGCCTTTGTAACTTAATGTATACTGTTATTATGCATCAGCATTGTATAATGAGGATGAGATAAAATAATCTTTACACTTTTACACTTTATCTATTACACGTTATCCATGTGTTCTTTTCTGATTTCTATCAGGATAACAGAGCAAAATCTATATCAAACATGTCATATATTTATTACAGTGTTCTTGTACATACGGTCATTTTAAAGTTTGATTTAACTGAGGTGGGTTTTTTTTGGAAGACTAACTAGAATCTCTTAACCATTTAAAACTTCTATGTCTTTACAAAACAGGGGTTTATGCAGCTGTTTTCCTTCCTCACTGAGATTAAGGAGCAGGATCAACACACATTGTGTTATACATTAAAAAAAAATTCCTTTTCTGTCCATCTCCAGAAATATCTTTTAGTCTGACATCTGCATTCTGCAACAGATTGTTGTGAAGGAAATCTATTGGGTAAGAAATATTTCTGACCAATTGCACATTTTACAAACCATTGTAAACAGATTTATAGTGTTTTTATTGTTGGTAAGTTTCATTTACTTGGTATAAATGACAGAGATTCTTTCGTTTCGGTTTGAAAGCCAGAACACAAAAGAGCTCTGCATGCCGACAAAATTGCATGTTAATGCTGAGTAACTAAAATAAGATAACAATGAGTATCTTGAAGGAAAGGTAAATGCAAATCTACTTCCCAGAGAATTAACATAATAATTAATAATATAATTCATAATATTCAGATTTTTTTTTTTTTTGTTTTTACCAAATTACTTTTCTTCCGATTTTTACATTTGTTCCATTTATTATTCATGTGATTTGGAACAAAAGCAAGTAAATCAAAATTACTCTGGTCTACGTCATAGTAAGACACACACACACACACACACACATACGGTATGTGGGTATATTTGGTAAATTGCTTAGTTAAACTGATGTAACATATTAATACGTTAGGTGACTGACAAAAACAACAAAAAAAAAGCTTTGTACTGCACAACACATTTAACAACACTATCTGCTTTCATACAGTCAAGGAGGGTGAGCAACTTAAAAGAACTACCTATAAAGGCAACATATTAACTTTGAACTGCACAGGCACTTACTGTACGTCTCTCGTTTGAACGCTTTCAGAACACCTACAACACATGCTTTCTATCAACTCATCGACCATTCCTGCTCTGGAACTGAACAACACTTAAACTGTCATCCAGAATAACAATCCTTTGAGGGATCTTTAACCCTCCAAAAACAAATACCTTTAAATTCACATGTCAGCAAATGTGAAAGAACCACTCAAACCAGCCTCAGTAACGAATGTGTGCAGTCCCAACGAAGATCCCAACACAAACTACGAACTACCTCTCTGCCATGACTCACACTTGCTCTCCTCTTTGGACTCTTCATCACATCAGCCCCCATCAAACTCCTGGAACCACTTCAAAAGAGTTAAAAATAGCCAAGTCACATTGTATTTGCATATATGATATTACGTAAGGGAAAAAGTCTGCAGGTAACTATTTATTATACCTGCTTCAAATGACCTGACAGATAAAAAAAACAGGGACGTTGTCGTTAGCCATGTGGAACTGTTTTTATGCATTTGGGGTATTCCTGTGAGTTCTGAACATCACATCATCAATCTGTAAAACCAGAGAAAAACACATCTGTCCATCACAGATCTGAGATCAGCACACGCTACAAAAAGGGAATCCTGTCCTTCAGTACCTCCTCCCAACTCGATGTGCTTTTATACAACATCTGTCCTCTTGTGTCTCCCTGTTTGTTATATATTACTGTTGGAAGGTGGCTCAATTGATTGTCTAATGTTTTGTTTCGTGATTGTGTCTTGTTTACAAAATAAAAGGAGAAAAAAAGGAGCAATTGTCGTTTGACCTTAGAGGAGAACAGCTCCTGCAGGTGGATCAGTGTGTGCAATGGACAAGACAGGAAACCATGTCAGATCCGTTCAGGAGTTTATTGGTTTCGTTAGCCGTCCTTCTCTTTGTTCTTGACCTTCCTCTGTGATGCCATGTCTTTCAGCTTAGAGTCCAGCTTCCTCTGCAGATAGGCCTTCTTATTGGGGGTCCATCGATTTGTCTTTGGTCCCGCTGCCCGCGTACAAAACGCCCTCCTTACTGATTCTCATCCGCGCATGAGACTTGGCTTTATCTCCACAGCCGTGAACCTAAAAACAGAACAAACCTTCACAGACCTGTGCTCATTCAAGCTCTTGATGGTAGAAATGCATCATGCAGAGCCTTTTGGGGCATTCCACTTCCAGTCCATGTCATAATCTGACTCGTTTTCTGAGCTGCAGACAAGAAGTTGCAAGTTCAGTATCCAAGATGGTGGCCCACGTTATTAGCTGTAGCTGCTAGCCCGAGGAACAGCTACCTGCATGCTATGTTTTGATGAAAACTGAGCGCAAACAACATGGAAATTACGTTACCGCGAGTTACCCACTCAGACGTCGGCCCTCAAGTGGAACGCACCCCGACCCAAATCTCAATCCTGACCTTGTCTTACCTCTGGTATGTGGTGACTGAGACAATACTGCCTGTTGCAAAAAAGGCAGAGCTGGCCGAGAGTCAGCACAGACGTCTTACACTTGACAAAGCTGCACACGCTGTCGGCCTTCACGACAGCACTGATGAGCGTGTCAAAGTCGTCTTCTGCAGAAGCAGCGGCAGCGATTTCACAGGCACCTGCTTTGGTTCGACTTTTTCCTAGAAGGAGCAAGGATGAGATGACAATGATGGAAACCCCATTGTTTTTGCGATTTCAGGGTTAACAAGTCAGGTTTGAAGTATATACATTAAATGATACAAATGTTGGATTACCCACCCTTCCCACCCAGATTCACCCTTCAACACCTGGCCCCAGATGTGTGTCAAACAAACCTTTAGCAGCGCTGCTCTTCTTTGAAGAATGTGCTCGCGCTGCGACGCCCTGTTGCTTTTTTCTCTGAGCGTTGTCTTCTCTTTTCTGCTGCTCCCTCTGCATTCTCTCCAAATGTAAACTTTTCAGATCTACTGGAAGTTGACACGGTGGATCTTCTGGGACAATGTCCTGGTCCTGGGGCAGCTGGACCTTCTGCTTGTTCTGCCTTTGCTGGTTCAGCCGTCCTGACCTCGGGTGCTTGGAGACGGTGATACATCGGTCTTTCCCTTCACCTTTGCTCTCGTGCACGAGGCCCAGCTCCTCGGCCAGCTCGTGGACCAGCAGGCGGTCATGAGAGTTAAATGCTGATGGAAACTGGCGTTCGTTGTGACTTGGGTCCTTCAGGAACTTGTCCAGCTGCTCTCTGATCTCTGCGCGCCTGTCCTCCTTCTGTTCTTCCTCGGTCAGTGCTGACGTGTGCTCGTCATGTTTCTTACTACCGGTGTCAGTGGATTTCTTTTGGCTGGACTTCGCCGTCCTGGGAGGGCTGATCCTTGACCTTTCGTTTCGTTGACATGGAGCTGCCGGACGACGA
>NW_027613780.1:0-15000 GCF_965212315.1 Lampetra planeri
GGTGGTGGTGGTGGTGGTGGTGGTGGTGGTGGTGGTGGTGGTGGTGGTGGTGGTGGTGGTGGTGGTGGTGGTGGTGGTGGTGGTGGTGGTGGTGGTGGTGGTGGTGGTGGTGGTGGTGGTGGTGGTGGTGGTGGTGGTGGTGGTGGTGGTGGTGGTGGTGGTGGTGGTGGTGGTGGTGGTGGTGGTGGTGGTGGTGGTGGTGGTGGTGGTGGTGGTGGTGGTGGTGGTGGTGGTGGTGGTGGTGGTGGTGGTGGTGGTGGTGGTGGTGGTGGTGGTGGTGGTGGTGGTGGTGGTGGTGGTGGTGGTGGTGGTGGTGGTGGTGGTGGTGGTGGTGGTGGTGGTGGTGGTGGTGGTGGTGGTGGTGGTGGTGGTGGTGGTGGTGGTGGTGGTGGTGGTGGTGGTGGTGGTGGTGGTGGTGGTGGTGGTGGTGGTGGTGGTGGTGGTGGTGGTGGTGGTGGTGGTGGTGGTGGTGGTGGTGGTGGTGGTGGTGGTGGTGGTGGTGGTGGTGGTGGTGGTGGTGGTGGTGGTGGTGGTGGTGGTGGTGGTGGTGGTGGTGGTGGTGGTGGTGGTGGTGGTGGTGGTGGTGGTGGTGGTGGTGGTGGTGGTGGTGGTGGTGGTGGTGGTGGTGGTGGTGGTGGTGGTGGTGGTGGTGGTGGTGGTGGTGGTGGTGGTGGTGGTGGTGGTGGTGGTGGTGGTGGTGGTGGTGGTGGTGGTGGTGGTGGTGGTGGTGGTGGTGGTGGTGGTGGTGGTGGTGGTGGTGGTGGTGGTGGTGGTGGTGGTGGTGGTGGTGGTGGTGGTGGTGGTGGTGGTGGTGGTGGTGGTGGTGGTGGTGGTGGTGGTGGTGGTGGTGGTGGTGGTGGTGGTGGTGGTGGTGGTGGTGGTGGTGGTGGTGGTGGTGGTGGTGGTGGTGGTGGTGGTGGTGGTGGTGGTGGTGGTGGTGGTGGTGGTGGTGGTGGTGGTGGTGGTGGTGGTGGTGGTGGTGGTGGTGGTGGTGGTGGTGGTGGTGGTGGTGGTGGTGGTGGTGGTGGTGGTGGTGGTGGTGGTGGTGGTGGTGGTGGTGGTGGTGGTGGTGGTGGTGGTGGTGGTGGTGGTGGTGGTGGTGGTGGTGGTGGTGGTGGTGGTGGTGGTGGTGGTGGTGGTGGTGGTGGTGGTGGTGGTGGTGGTGGTGGTGGTGGTGGTGGTGGTGGTGGTGGTGGTGGTGGTGGTGGTGGTGGTGGTGGTGGTGGTGGTGGTGGTGGTGGTGGTGGTGGTGGTGGTGGTCTAGACAAGGCTGAGGTAGTCACCTGGTAGTGTGCTAGTTAGTGTACTAGTTAGTGTGCTAGTTAGTGTACTAGTTAGTGTGCTAGTTAGTGTACTAGTTAGTGTGCTAGTTAGTGTACTAGTTAGTGTGCTAGTTAGTGTACTAGTTAGTGTGCTAGTTAGTGTACTAGTTAGTGTGCTAGTTAGTGTACTAGTTAGTGTGCTAGTTAGTGTACTAGTTAGTGTGCTAGTTAGTGTACTAGTTAGTGTGCTAGTTAGTGTACTAGTTAGTGTGCTAGTTAGTGTACTAGTTAGTGTGCTAGTTAGTGTACTAGTTAGTGTGCTAGTTAGTGTACTAGTTAGTGTGCTAGTTAGTGTACTAGTTAGTGTGCTAGTTAGTGTGCTAGTTAGTGTGCTAGTTAGTGTACTAGTTAGTGTGCTAGTTAGTGTGCTAGTTAGTGTACTAGTTAGTGTGCTAGTTAGTGTACTAGTTAGTGTACTAGTGTACTAGTTAGTGTACTAGTTAGTGTGCTAGTTAGTGTACTAGTTAGTGTGCTAGTTAGTGTGCTAGTTAGTGTGCTAGTTAGTGTACTAGTTAGTGTGCTAGTTTGTGTACTAGTTAGTGTGCTAGTTTGTGTACTAGTTAGTGTGCTAGTTTGTGTACTAGTTAGTGTGCTAGTTAGTGTACTAGTGTACTAGTTAGTGTACTAGTTAGTGTGCTAGTTAGTGTACTAGTTAGTGTGCTAGTTAGTGTACTAGTTAGTGTGCTAGTTAGTGTACTAGTTAGTGTACTAGTGTACTAGTTAGTGTGCTAGTTAGTGTACTAGTTAGTGTGCTAGTTAGTGTGCTAGTTAGTGTACTAGTTAGTGTGCTAGTTTGTGTACTAGTTAGTGTACTAGTTAGTGTGCTAGTTAGTGTACTAGTTAGTGTGCTAGTTAGTGTACTAGTTAGTGTACTAGTGTACTAGTTAGTGTGCTAGTTAGTGTACTAGTTAGTGTGCTAGTTAGTGTACTAGTGTACTAGTTAGTGTACTAGTTAGTGTACTAGTTAGTGTGCTAGTTAGTGTACTAGTTAGTGTGCTAGTTAGTGTACTAGTTAGTGTGCTAGTTAGTGTGCTGGTTAGTGTACTAGTTAGTGTACTAGTTAGTGTACTAGTTAGTGTACTAGTTAGTGTACTAGTTAGTGTACTAGTTAGTGTGCTAGTTTGTGTGCTAGTTAGTGTGCTAGTTAGTGTGCTAGTTAGTGTACTAGTTAGTGTGCTAGTTAGTGTACTAGTTAGTGTACTAGTTAGTGTACTAGTTAGTGTACTAGTGTGCTAGTTAGTGTGCTAGTTAGTGTGCTAGTTAGTGTGCTAGTTAGTGTACTAGTTAGTGTACTAGTTAGTGTACTAGTTAGTGTGCTAGTTAGTGTACTAGTTAGTGTACTAGTTAGTGTACTAGTGTACTAGTTAGTGTGCTAGTTAGTGTACTAGTTAGTGTGCTAGTTAGTGTACTAGTGTACTAGTTAGTGTACTTGTTAGTGTGCTAGTTAGTGTGCTAGTTAGTGTGCTAGTTAGTGTACTAGTTAGTGTACTAGTTAGTGTACTAGTGTGCTAGTTAGTGTGCTAGTTAGTGTGCTAGTTAGTGTGCTAGTTAGTGTGCTAGTTAGTGTACTAGTGCACTAGTTAGTGTACTAGTTAGTGTACCAGTGTACTAGTTAGTGTGCTAGTTAGTGTACTAGTTAGTGTACTAGTTAGTGTGCTAGTTAGTGTACTAGTTAGTGTGCTAGTTAGTGTACTAGTGTACTAGTTAGTGTACTAGTTAGTGTACTAGTTAGTGTGCTAGTTAGTGTGCTAGTTAGTGTGCTAGTTAGTGTACTAGTTAGTGTGCTAGTTAGTGTGCTAGTTAGTGTACTAGTTAGTGTACTAGTTAGTGTGCTAGTTAGTGTGCTAGTTAGTGTACTAGTTAGTGTGCTAGTTAGTGTGCTAGTTAGTGTGCTAGTTAGTGTGCTAGTTAGTGTGCTAGTTAGTGTACTAGTTAGTGTGCTAGTGTACTAGTTAGTGTACTTGTTAGTGTACTAGTTAGTGTGCTAGTTAGTGTACTAGCTAGTGTACTAGTTAGTGTACTAGTTAGTGTACTAGTTAGTGTGCTAGTTAGTGTGCTAGTGTACTAGTTAGTGTACTAGTTAGTGTGCTAGTTAGTGTGCTAGTTAGTGTACTAGTTAGTGTACTAGTTAGTGCGCTAGTTAGTGTGCTAGTTAGTGTACTAGTTAGTGTACTAGTGTACTAGTTAGTGTACTAGTTAGTGTACTAGTTAGTGTACTAGTGTGCTAGTTAGTGTGCTAGTTAGTGTGCTAGTTAGTGTGCTAGTTAGTGTACTAGTGCACTAGTTAGTGTACTAGTTAGTGTACTAGTGTACTAGTTAGTGTGCTAGTTAGTGTACTAGTTAGTGTACTAGTTAGTGTGCTAGTTAGTGTGCTAGTTAGTGTACTAGTTAGTGTACTAGTTAGTGTGCTAGTTAGTGTACTAGTTAGTGTACTAGTTAGTGTGCTAGTTAGTGTGCTAGTTAGTGTGCTAGTTAGTGTGCTAGTTAGTGTACTAGTTAGTGTGCTAGTTAGTGTGCTAGTTAGTGTGCTAGTGTACTAGTTAGTGTACTTGTTAGTGTACTAGTTAGTGTACTAGCTAGTGTACTAGCTAGTGTACTAGTTAGTGTACTAGTTAGTGTGCTAGTTAGTGTGCTAGTGTACTAGTTAGTGTACTAGTTAGTGTGCTAGTTAGTGTGCTAGTTAGTGTGCTAGTTAGTGTACTAGTTAGTGTGCTAGTTAGTGTACTAGTTAGTGTACTAGTGTACTAGTTAGTGTACTAGTTAGTGTGCTAGTTAGTGTACTAGTTAGTGTTACTAGTTAGTGTGCTAGTTAGTGTACTAGTGTACTAGTTAGTGTACTAGTTAGTGTACTAGTTAGTGTACTAGTTAGTGTGCTAGTTAGTGTACTAGTTAGTGTACTAGTTAGTGTACTAGTTAGTGTGCTAGTTAGTGTGCTAGTTAGTGTGCTAGTTAGTGTACTAGTTAGTGTGCTAGTTAGTGTGCTAGTTAGTGTGCTAGTTGGTGTGCTAGTTAGTGTACTAGTTAGTGTACTAGTTAGTGTGCTAGTTAGTGTACTAGTTAGTGTACTAGTGTACTAGTTAGTGTGCTAGTTAGTGTACTAGTTAGTGTACTAGTTAGTGTGCTAGTTAGTGTACTAGTTAGTGTGCTAGTTAGTGTGCTAGTTAGTGTACTAGTTAGTGTGCTAGTTAGTGTGCTAGTTAGTGTACTAGTTAGTGTGCTAGTTAGTGTACTAGTTAGTGTGCTAGTTAGTGTACTAGTTAGTGTGCTAGTTAGTGTGCTAGTTAGTGTACTAGTTAGTGTACTAGTTAGTGTGCTAGTTAGTGTGCTAGTTAGTGTGCTAGTTAGTGTGCTAGTTAGTGTGCTAGTTAGTGTGCTAGTTAGTGTGCTAGTTAGTGTGCTAGTTAGTGTGCTAGTTAGTGTGCTAGTTAGTGTGCTAGTTAGTGTGCTAGTTAGTGTGCTAGTTAGTGTACTAGTTAGTGTACTAGCTAGTGTACTAGTTAGTGTACTAGTTAGTGTGCTAGTTAGTGTACTAGTGTACTAGTTAGTGTGCTAGTTAGTGTTCTAGTTAGTGTACTAGCTAGTGTACTAGTTAGTGTACTAGTTAGTGTGCTAGTTAGTGTACTAGTGTACTAGTTAGTGTGCTAGTTAGTGTACTAGTGTACTAGTTAGTGTGCTAGTTAGTGTACTAGTTAGTGTGCTAGTTAGTGTGCTAGTTAGGGTACTAGTTAGTGTACTAGTTAGTGTACTAGTTAGTGTACTAGTGTACTAGTTAGTGTACTAGTTAGTGTGCTAGTTAGTGTGCTAGTTAGTGTACTAGTTAGTGTACTAGTCAGTGTACTAGTTAGTGTACTAGTTAGTGTACTAGTGTACTAGTTAGTGTACTAGTTAGTGTACTAGTTAGTGTGCTAGTGTACTAGTTAGTGTACTAGTTTGTGTACTAGTTAGTGTGCTAGTGTACTAGTTAGTGTACTAGTTAGTGTACTAGTGTACTAGTTAGTGTACTAGTCAGTGTACTAGTTAGTGTACTAGTGTGCTAGTTAGTGTACTAGTTAGTGTGCTAGTTAGTGTGCTAGTTAGTGTACTAGTTAGTGTGCTAGTTAGTGTACTAGTTAGTGTACTAGTTAGTGTGCTAGTTAGTGTGCTAGTTAGTGTACTAGTTAGTGTGCTAGTTAGTGTGATAGTGTACTAGTTAGTGTACTAGTTAGTGTGCTAGTTAGTGTGCTAGTTAGTGTGCTAGTTAGTGTGCTAGTTAGTATACTAGTTAGTGTACTAGTTAGTGTATTAGTGTGCTAGTTAGTGTGCTAGTTAGTGTGCTAGTTAGTGTGCTAGTTAGTGTACTAGTGTACTAGTTAGTGTGCTAGTTAGTGTGCTAGTTAGTGTGCTAGTTAGTGTACTAGTTAGTGTACTAGTTAGTGTGCTAGTTAGTGTACTAGTTAGTGTACTAGTGTACTAGTTAGTGTGCTAGTTAGTGTACTAGTTAGTGTACTAGTTAGTGTACTAGTGTACTAGTTAGTGTGCTAGTTAGTGTACTAGTTAGTGTGCTAGTTAGTGTACTAGTTAGTGTACTAGTTAGTGTACTAGTGTACTAGTTAGTGTGCTAGTTAGTGTACTAGTTAGTGTACTAGTTAGTGTACTAGTTAGTGTACTAGTGTACTAGTTAGTGTACTAGTTAGTGTGCTAGTTAGTGTACTAGTTAGTGTACTAGTGTACTAGTTAGTGTACTAGTTAGTGTGCTAGTTAGTGTACTAGTTAGTGTACTAGTGTACTAGTTAGTGTACTAGTTAGTGTGCTAGTTAGTGTACTAGTTAGTGTACTAGTGTACTAGTTAGTGTACTAGTTAGTGTACTAGTTAGTGTACTAGTGTACTAGTTAGTGTACTAGTTAGTGTACTAGTTAGTGTACTAGTTAGTGTGCTAGTGTACTAGTTTGTGTACTAGTTAGTGTGCTAGTTAGTGTACTAGTTAGTGTACTAGTGTACTAGTTAGTGTGCTAGTTAGTGTACTAGTTAGTGTACTAGTTAGTGTACTAGTTAGTGTGCTAGTGTACTAGTTAGTGTACTAGTTAGTGTGCTAGTTAGTGTGCTAGTTAGTGTACTAGTTAGTGTACTTGTTAGTGTACTAGTTAGTGTGCTAGTTAGTGTGCTAGTTAGTGTACTAGTTAGTGTGCTAGTTAGTGTACTAGTGTACTAGTTAGTGTACTAGTTAGTGTACTAGTTAGTGTGCTAGTGTACTAGTTAGTGTACTAGCTAGTGTACTAGTTAGTGTGCTAGTTAGTGTACTAGTGTACTAGTTAGTGTACTAGTTAGTGTACTAGTGTACTAGTTAGTGTGCTAGTTAGTGTACTAGTTAGTGTACTAGTCAGTGTGCTAGTTAGTGTGCTAGTTAGTGTACTAGTGTACTAGTTAGTGTACTAGTTAGTGTACTAGTTAGTGTACTAGTGTACTAGTTAGTGTGCTAGTTAGTGTACTAGTTAGTGTACTAGTTAGTGTACTAGTTAGTGTACTAGTGTACTAGTTAGTGTGCTAGTTAGTGTACTAGTTAGTGTACTAGTTAGTGTACTAGTCAGTGTGCTAGTTAGTGTACTAGTTAGTGTACTAGTTAGTGTGCTAGTTAGTGTGCTAGTGTACTAGTTAGTGTACTTGTTAGTGTACTAGTTAGTGTGCTAGTTAGTGTACTAGCTAGTGTACTAGTTAGTGTACTAGTTAGTGTACTAGTTAGTGTGCTAGTTAGTGTGCTAGTGTACTAGTTAGTGTACTAGTTAGTGTGCTAGTTAGTGTGCTAGTTAGTGTACTAGTTAGTGTACTAGTTAGTGCGCTAGTTAGTGTGCTAGTTAGTGTACTAGTTAGTGTACTAGTGTACTAGTTAGTGTGCTAGTTAGTGTACTAGTGTACTAGTTAGTGTACTAGTTAGTGTACTAGTTAGTGTACTAGTTAGTGTACTAGTGTACTAGTTAGTGTGCTAGTTAGTGTACTAGTTAGTGCACTAGTTAGTGTACTAGTTAGTGTACTAGTGTACTAGTTAGTGTGCTAGTTAGTGTACTAGTTAGTGTACTAGTTAGTGTACTAGTCAGTGTGCTAGTTAGTGTGCTAGTTAGTGTACTAGTGTACTAGTTAGTGTACTAGTTAGTGTACTAGTTAGTGTACTAGTGTACTAGTTAGTGTACTAGTTAGTGTACTAGTTAGTGTACTAGTGTACTAGTTAGTGTACTAGTTAGTGTACTAGTTAGTGTGCTAGTTAGTGTGCTAGTTAGTGTACTAGTTAGTGTGCTATCTAACTCTCTGCGCTCATCGTGATTCACAGATCAACTGGAGGACGTGGTAGATGACCGTGCCGGGGGCGGTGGTGGTGGCGGTGAGGGTGGTGGCGGTGGTGGTGATGGTGGTGCCGGTGGTGGTGAGGGTGGTGCTGGTGGTGGTGAGGGTGGCGGTGAGGGTGGTGAGGCTGGTGGTGATGCCGGTAAACGTCACCGATCCATCGCTACACCAGCTGTGCGGAGGATCGCCATGGAAAACAATGTAACTAGCCACTAACTAGCCCCTAACTAGCTCTTAGCTACCTCTTAGCTAGCCCTTAACCACCCCTATTGGAATCTCCCCGTGTCTCTCTCTCACCGTGTCTCTCTCTCCCCGTGTCTCTCTCTCCCCGTGTCTCTCTCTCCCCGTGTCTCTCTCTCCCCGTGTCTCTCTCTCCCCGTGTCTCTCACCGTGTCTCTCTCTCCCCGTGTCTCTCACCGTGTCTCTCTCTCCGTGTCTCTCTCCCCGTGTCTCTCTCTCCGTGTCTCTCTCCCCGTGTCTCTCTCTCCCCGTGTCTCTCTCTCCCCGTGTCTCTCACCGTGTCTCTCTCTCCCCGTGTCTCTCACCGTGTCTCTCTCACCGTGTCTCTCTCTCCCCGTGTCTCTCTCTCTCCCCGTGTCTCTCACCGTGTCTCTCTCACCGTGTCTCTCTCTCCGTGTCTCTCTCCCCGTGTCTCTCTCTCCGTGTCTCTCTCCCCGTGTCTCTCTCTCCCCGTGTCTCTCTCTCCCCGTGTCTCTCACCGTGTCTCTCTCTCCCCGTGTCTCTCACCGTGTCTCTCTCACCGTGTCTCTCTCCGTGTCTCTCTCTCACCGTGTCTCTCTCACCGTGTCTCTCTCTCACCGTGTCTCTCTCCCCGTGTCTCTCTCCCCGTGTCTCTCTCCCCGTGTCTCTCACCCCACGTCTCTCTCACCGTGTCTCTCACCGTGTCTCTCTCTCCGTGTCTCTCTCCCCGTGTCTCTCCCCGTCTCTCACCCCGCGTCTCTCCCCGTGTCTCTCTCTCCGTGTCTCTCTCCCCGTGTCTCTCCCCGTCTCTCACCCCGCGTCTCTCCCCGTGTCTCTCTCTCCGTGTCTCTCTCTCACCGTGTCTCTCTCCCCGTGTCTCTCTCCCCGTGTCTTTCTCCCCGTGTCTCTCTCACCGTGTCTCTCTCACCGTGTCTCTCTCCCCGTTTCTCTCTCCGTGTCTCTCTCTCCCCGTGTCTCTCTCCGTGTCTCTCTCTCCGTCTCTCCTCGTGTCTCTCTCTCACCGTGTCTCTCTCCCCGTGTCTCTCACCGTGTCTCTCTCCCCGTGTCTCTCTCCCCGTGTCTCTCCTCGTGTCTCTCTCTCACCGTGTCTCTCTCCCCGTGTCTCTCCTCGTGTCTCTCTCCCCGTGTCTCTCTCCCCGTGTCTCTCTCACCGTGTCTCTCTCCCCGTGTCTCTCTCCGTGTCTCTCTCCCCGTGTCTCTCTCCCCGTGTCTCTCTCCCCGTGTCTCTCCCCCCGTGTCTCTCCCCCCGTGTCTCTCTCCCCGTGTCTCTCTCCCCGTGTCTCTCTCACCGTGTCTCTCTCCCCGTGTCTCTCTCCGTGTCTCTCTCACCGTGTCTCTCCCCCCGTGTCTCTCTCACCGTGTCTCTCTCTCCCCGTGTCTCTCTCCCCGTGTCTCTCTCCCCGTGTCTCTCTCCGTGTCTCTCTCACCGTGTCTCTCCCCCCGTGTCTCTCTCACCTTGTCTCTCTCTCCCCGTGTCTCTCTCCCCGTGTCTCTCACCGTGTCTCTCTCCCCGTGTCTCTCTCTGTGTCTCTCTCTCCGTCTCTCCCCGTGTCTCTCTCTCACCGTGTCTCTCTCCCCCCGTGTCTCTCTCACCGTGTCTCTCTCTCCCCGTGTCTCTCTCCCCGTGTCTCTCACCGTGTCTCTCTCCCCGTGTCTCTCTCCGTGTCTCTCTTTCCGTCTCTCCCCGTGTCTCTCTCTCACCGTGTCTCTCTCTCCCCGTGTCTCTCTCTCACCGTGTCTCTCTCTCCCCGTGTCTCTCTCACCGTGTCTCTCCCCACTTCTCCTGCAGGTGAATCTGAGCGAGGTTGGTGGATCAGGCCGGGATGGGCGCGTCCTGAAGGAAGACATCCTCCACTATCTATCTCGGCAGACTGGAGCCATCATACCACCATCATCACCATCACCACCACTATCACCACCACCATCACCATCATCTACACCATCATCACCACAATCATCATCACCACCACCACCACCTGTGGTGCAGAGGTTCACAGAGGACCGCTCTGTTGTTATCAAGGGTGAGTTGTGTCTGTGTCTCTCTGTGTGTCTCTGTGTCTGTTTGTGTCTCTCTGTGTCTCTCTGTCTGTCTCTCCCTCTGTCTCTGTCTCTCTGTGTGTCTGTGAGTAGGCCTCTGGCCTGTGAGCAGGCCTCTAGCCTGTGAGTAGGCCTCTAGCCTGTGAGTAGGCCTCTAGCCTGTGAGCAGGCCTCTAGCCTGTGAGCAGGCCTCTGGCCTGTGAGTAGGCCTCAAGCCTGTGAGTAGGCCTCAAGCCTGTGAGTAGGCCTCTAGCCTGTGAGTAGGTCTCTAGCCTGTGAGTAGGCCTCTAGCCTGTGAGTAGGCCTCTAGCCTGTGAGTAGGCCTCAAGCCTGTGAGCAGGCCTCTAGCCTGTGAGCAGGCCTCTAGCCTGTGAGCAGGCCTCTAGCCTGTGAGTAGGCCTCTAGCCTGTGAGCAGGCCTCTAGCCTGTGAGTAGGCCTCTAGCCTGTGAGTAGGCCTCTAGCCTGTGAGCAGGCCTCAGGCCTGTGAGTAGGCCTCTAGCCTGTGAGCAGGTCTCTAGCCTGTGAGTAGGCCTCTAGCCTGTGAGCAGGCCTCTAGCCTGTGAGTAGGCCTCTAGCCTGTGAGTAGGCCTCTAGCCTGTGAGCAGGCCTCTAGCCTGTGAGCAGGCCTCTAGCCTGTGAGCAGGCCTCTAGCCTGTGAGTAGGCCTCTAGCCTGTGAGTAGGTCTCTAGCCTGTGAGTAGGCCTCTAGCCTGTGAGTAGGCCTCAGGCCTGTGAGTAGGCCTCTAGCCTGTGAGTAGGCCTCTAGCCTACTCACAGGCCTCTAGCCTGTGAGTAGGCCTCTGGCCTGTGAGTAGGCCTCTAGCCTGTGAGTAGGTCTCTAGTCTGTGAGTAGGCCTCTAGCCTGTGAGTAGGCCTCTGGCCTGTGAGTAGGCCTCTAGCCTGTGAGCAGGCCTCTAGCCTGTGAGTAGGCCTCTAGCCTGTGAGTAGGCCTCTAGCCTGTGAGCAGGCCTCTAGCCTGTGAGCAGGCCTCTAGCCTGTGAGCAGGCCTCTAGCCTGTGAGTAGGCCTCTAGCCTGTGAGTAGGCCTCTAGCCTGTGAGTAGGTCTCTAGTCTGTGAGTAGGCCTCTAGCCTGTGAGTAGGCCTCTAGCCTGTGAGTAGGCCTCTAGCCTGTGAGCAGGCCTCTAGCCTGTGAGCAGGCCTCTAGCCTGTGAGTAGGCCTCTAGCCTGTGAGCAGGCCTCTAGCCTGTGAGCAGGCCTCTAGCCTGTGAGTAGGCCTCTAGCCTGTGAGTAGGTCTCTAGTCTGTGAGTAGGCCTCTAGCCTGTGAGTAGGCCTCTAGCCTGTGAGCAGGCCTCTAGCCTGTGAGCAGGCCTCTAGCCTGTGAGTAGGCCTCTAGCCTGTGAGCAGGCCTCTAGCCTGTGAGCAGGCCTCTAGCCTGTGAGTAGGCCTCTAGCCTGTGAGTAGGCCTCTAGCCTACTCACAGGCCTCTAGCCTGTGAGTAGGCCTCTGGCCTGTGAGTAGGTCTCTAGTCTGTGAGTAGGCCTCTAGCCTGTGAGTAGGCCTCAAGCCTGTGAGTAGGCCTCTAGCCTGTGAGTAGGCCTCTAGCCTGTGAGTAGGCCTCTAGCCTACTCACAGGCCTCTAGCCTGTGAGTAGGCCTCTGGCCTGTGAGCAGGCCTCTAGCCTGTGAGCAGGCCTCTAGCCTGTGAGTAGGCCTCTAGCCTGTGAGTAGGCCTCTAGCCTCTGAGTAGGCCTCTAGCCTGTGAGTAGGCCTCTAGCCTGTGAGTAGGCCTCTAGCCTGTGAGTAGGCCTCTAGCCTGTGAGTAGGCCTCTAGCCTGTGAGTAGGCCTCTAGCCTGTGAGCAGGCCTCTAGCCTGTGAGTAGGCCTCAGGCCTGTGAGTAGGCCTCAGGCCTGTGAGTAGGCCTCTAGCCTGTGAGTAGGCCTCTAGCCTGTGAGTAGGCCTCTAGCCTGTGAGTAGGCCTCTAGCCTGTGAGTAGGCCTCTAGCCTGTGAGTAGGCCTCAGGCCTGTGAGTAGGCCTCTAGCCTGTGAGTAGGCCTCTAGCCTGTGAGTAGGCCTCTAGCCTGTGAGTAGGCCTCTAGCCTGTGAGTAGGCCTCTAGCCTGTGAGCAGGCCTCTAGCCTGTGAGTAGGCCTCTAGCCTGTGAGTAGGCCTCTAGCCTGTGAGCAGGCCTCTAGCCTGTGAGTAGGCCTCTAGCCTGTGAGTAGGCCTCTAGCCTGTGAGTAGGCCTCTCTCTCTCTCACTCCTTTTTTAAAATTTTATTTTTTCATATTTTTTACGATCAGCGGACGCAAGAAGATGCTCTGTGTAGTCGGCACTTTGCTTCGTTTATCATTTCGTGTTTTTTTAATGCTTTGATTTACACTATGAGACATCTCCTTTAGCAGTGGCAAAATATAGTGATAGGTTTTTACCCTTTCAACTGGTACAAAAACTGACACCTTGAAACAAGGCATCATGTTTGCAATAACCACAACACAAGCAGTCAAAGTGCTAACAAAAAACACAACTCTGATGATGATAATGATATGCACTGTCCTTGAAGTTGATTGGTCCACACCCGAGACAGCTTTCCTTAGAGCCTAGTCTCCATTGGTGTTAGCACTTTGACTGCTTGTGTTGTGGTCATTGCAAACGTGATGCCTTGTACAAAGGTGTCAGTTGTTGTACCAGTTGAAAGGGTAAAAACCTATCACTATGCTTTGATTTATGAAAGATTTAACAAAAGATTTCTCGATAATTGGTTTTTTACCCTTCTATCTGGCAACAAAACTGACACCTTTTTTTACAAGGAGTCATGTTTGCATAGACCACAATACCTGCAGTCATAATGCAAACAAAAAACACAACTCTGATAATGTATGTGCACTGTCCTTGAAGTTGATTGGTCCACACCCGAGACAGCTTTCCTTAGAGCCTAGTCTCACATGGTCCTTGAAGTTGATTGGTCCACACCCGAGACAGCTTTCCTTAGAGCCTAGTCTCACATGGTCCTTGAAGTTGATTGGTCCACACCCGAGACAGCTTTCCTTAGAGCCTAGTCTCACATGGTCCTTGAAGTTGATTGGTCCACACCCGAGACAGCTTTCCTTAGAGCCTAGTCTCACATGGTCCTTGAAGTTGATTGGTCCACACCCGAGACAGCTTTCCTTAGAGCCTAGTCTCACATGGTCCTTGAAGTTGATTGGTCCACACCCGAGACAGCTTTCCTTAGAGCCTAGTCTCACATGGTCCTTGAAGTTGATTGGTCCACACCCGAGACAGATTTTCTTAGAGCCTAGTCTCACATGGTGTTGGACCAGATGACGCCAAAAGGCGCACAACTCAGAGGCAATGTGTGTGTGCGTCTGTGTGCGTGTGTGTCTGTGTGTGTGTCTGTGTGTGTGTCTGTGTGTGTCTGTGTGTGTCTCTGTGTCTGTGTGTGTGTCTGTGTGTCTGTGTGTGTGTCTGTGTGTGTGTGTCTCTGTGTGTGTGTCTATGTCTCTGTGTGTGTGTGTCTGTGTGTGTCTATCCAGGCGTCCAGAAGGTGATGTCCCGCACGATGTCTGCGTCTCTGCTGGTGCCGCACTTTGGCTACAGCGACGAGGTCGACCTGAGCCGCCTCGTGTCTCTGAGGCGCAGACTCCAGACGCATGCGGAGACACGGGGAGTGAAACTCTCTTACATGCCCTTCTTTCTCAAGGTGAGAGACACGGGGAGAGAGAGACACGGGGAGAGAGAGACACGGGGAGAGAGACACGGGGAGAGAGAGACACGGGGAGTGAAACTCTCCTACATGCCCTTCTTTCTCAAGGTGAGAGACACGGGGAGAGAGACACGGGGAGAGAGACACGGGGAGAGAGACACGGGGAGAGAGACACGGGGAGAGAGACACGGGGAGAGAGACACGGGGAGAGACACGGGGAGAGAGACACGGGGAGAGAGACACGGGGAGAGAGAGACACGGGGGGAGAGACACGGGGAGAGAGACACGGGGAGTGAAACTCTCCTACATGCCCTTCTTTCTCAAGGTGAGAGACACGGGGAGAGAGAGACACGGGGAGAGAGACACGGGGAGAGAGACACGGGGAGAGAGACACGGGGAGAGAGACACGGGGAGAGAGACACGGGGAGAGAGACACGGGGAGAGAGACACGGGGAGAGAGACACGGGGAGAGAGACACGGGGAGAGACACGGGGAGAGAGACACGGGGAGAGAGACACGGGGAGAGAGAGACACGGGGGGAGAGACACGGGGAGAGAGACACGGGGAGTGAAACTCTCCTACATGCCCTTCTTTCTCAAGGTGAGAGACACGGGGAGAGAGAGACACGGGGAGAGAGACACGGGGAGAGAGACACGGGGAGAGAGACACGGGGAGAGAGACACGGGGAGAGAGACACGGGGAGAGAGACACGGGGAGAGAGACACGGGGAGAGACACGGGGAGAGAGACACGGGGAGAGAGACACGGGGAGAGAGACACGGGGAGAGACACGGGGAGAGAGACACGGGGAGAGAGACACGGGGAGAGAGACACGGGGAGAGAGACACGGGGAGAGAGACACGGGGAGAGAGACACGGGGAGAGACACGGGGAGAGAGACACGGGGAGAGAGACACGGGGAGAGAGAGACACGGGGAGAGAGACACGGGGAGAGAGAGAGAGATACGGGGAGAGAGACACGGGGAGAGAGACACGGTGAGAGACACGGGGAGAGAGACACGGTGAGAGAGACACGGGGAGAGAGACACGGGGAGAGAGACACGGGGAGAGAGACACGGTGAGAGACACGGGGAGAGAGAGACACGGGGAGAGAGACACGGGGGGAGAGAGACACGGGGAGAGAGACACGGGGGGAGAGAGACACGAGGAGAGACACGGGGAGAGACACGGGGAGAGAGAGACACGGGGAGAGAGACACGGGGGGAGAGACACGGGGAGAGACACGGGGAGAGACACGGGGGGAGAGACACGAGGAGAG
Source organism: Lampetra planeri (assembly GCF_965212315.1). Taxonomy (NCBI): domain Eukaryota; kingdom Metazoa; phylum Chordata; class Hyperoartia; order Petromyzontiformes; family Petromyzontidae; genus Lampetra; species Lampetra planeri. The sequence goes on from NW_027613780.1 coordinate 14,833, forward strand.
ACACGGGGAGAGACACGTGGAGAGACACGGGGAGAGACACGGGGAGAGACACGGGGAGAGACACGGGGAGAGACACGGGGGGAGAGACACGGGGGGAGAGACACGGGGGGAGAGACACGGGGGGAGAGACACGGGGGGAGAGACACGGGGGGAGAGACACGGGGAGAG
>NW_027613780.1:17500-20000 GCF_965212315.1 Lampetra planeri
CACTCACTCAGCCACTCACCCACTCACCCACTCACTCACTCACCCACTCACTCACCCACTCACTCACTCACTCACTCACCCACTCAGCCACTCACTCACCCACTCACCCACTCACTCACCCACCCACCCACTCACTCACCCACCCACCCACTCACTTACTCACCCACCCACTCACTCACCCACTCACTCACTCAGCCACTCACTCACTCACCCACTCACTCACCCACTCAACCACTCACTCACTCACTCACCCACTCACTCACTCACCCACCCACCCACCCACTCACTCACTCACTCAGCCACTCAGCCACCCACTCACTCACTCACTCACCCACTCACTCACCCACTCACTCACTCACTCACCCACTCAGCCACTCACTCACCCACTCACCCACTCACTCACCCACCCACCCACTCACTTACTCACCCACCCACTCACTCACCCACTCACCCACTCACTCACTCAGCCACTCACTCACCCACTCACTCACTCACTCAGCCACTCACTCACCCACTCACTCACTCACTCAGCCACTCACTCACCCACTCACTCACTCACTCAGCCACTCACTCACCCACTCACTCACTCAGCCACCCACTCACTCACCCACTCACCCACTCACCCACTCAGCCACTCACTCACTCACCCACTCACTCACTCAGCCACTCACTCACCCACTCACTCACCCACTCAGCCACTCACTCACCCACTCACTCACTCACTCAGCCACTCACCCACCCACTCACTCAATCACCCACCCACTCACCCACCCACTCACCCACCCACTCACCCCCCCACCCACCCACCCACCCACTCACTCACTCACTCAGCCACTCACTCACCCACTCACTCAATCACCCACCCACCCACTCACCCCCCCACCCACCCACCCACTCACTCACTCAGCCACTCACCCACCCACTCACTCAATCACCCACCCACTCACCCACCCACTCACCCCCCCACCCACCCACCCACCCACCCACTCACTCACTCAGCCACTCACTCACCCACTCACCCACTCACCCACCCACTCACCCCCCCCACCCACCCACTCACCCACCCACTCACCCACCCACTCACCCACCCACCCACCCACTCACTCACTCAGCCACTCACTCACCCACTCACCCACCCACTCACCCCCCCACCCACCCACTCACCCACCCACTCACCCACCCACTCACCCACCCACTCACCCACCCACTCACCCACCCACCCACCCACCCACCCACTCACTCACTCACCCCCCCACCCACCCCCCCACCCACCCACCCACTCACCCACTCACTCCCCCCCCCCCCACCCACTCACCCCCCCACCCCCCCACCCACCCACCCCCCCCACTCACCCACTCACTCCCCCCCCCCCCACCCACTCACTCCCCCCCCCCCCCACCCACTCACCCACCCCCCCACCCACCCCCCCACCCACCCACCCACTCACCCACTCACTCACTCACTCACCCACCCACCCACCCATTCACTCACTCACCCACCCACCCACTCACTCACTCACCCACCCACCCACCCACACACTCACTCATCCACCCACCCACTCACTCACCCACCCACCCACTCACCCACCCACCCACCCACCCACCCACTCACCCACTCACTCACCCACCCACCCACCCACACACTCACTCATCCACCCACCCACCCACTCACTCACCCACCCACCCACTCACCCACCCACCCACCCACCCACCCACTCACCCACCCACCCACCCACCCACCCACCCCCCCACTCACCCACTCACTCCCCCCCCCCCCACCCACTCACCCCCCCCCCCCCCACCCACTCACCCCCCCACCCACCCACCCACTCACTCACCCACCCACTCACTCACATACACACACTCACACCCACCCACCCACTCACCCACCCACCCCCCCACCCCCCCACCCACCCACCCCCCCCAGGCGTCCCATGACATAGGCGTGGCGATGGACACGCCTGGCGGCCTCGTGGTGCCCGTGTTGCGTGGGATCGAGCGTCTGCCCTTGCTCGCCATCGCCGCTGAGCTCTCGCGCCTGCAGAGCCGCGGGAGAGCCGGGGCGCTGGGCGCTGCCGAGCTGAGCGGGGGCACATTCACGCTGTCCAACGTGGGATCGGTGAGACACAGAGACACAGAGAGACACAGAGAGAGACACAGAGAGAGAGACACAGACAGAGAGACAGAGAGAGAGACACTGAGCGGGGGCACATTCACGCTGTCCAACGTGGGATCGGTGAGACACAGAGAGAGACACAGAGAGAGACACAGAGACACAGAGACACAGAGAGACACAGAGACAGAGAGACACAGAGAGAGAGACAGAGAGAGAGACACATAGAGACACAGAGACAGAGAGAGAGAGACACAGAGACAGAGACAGAGAGAGAGACACTGAGCGGGGGCACATTCACGCTGTCCAACGTGCGATCGGTGAGACACAGAGAGAGACACAGAGACACAGAGACAGAGAGAGACACAGAGACACAGAGACAGAGAGA
>NW_027613780.1:22500-33733 GCF_965212315.1 Lampetra planeri
ACAGAGAGAGAGAGAGACAGAGAGAGAGAGACACAGAGAGAGACATAGAGACAGAGAGACACAGAGAGATACGGGAGGCGAAACACAGATGGGTGGATGAGTGGCTGAGTGAGTTGGTGAGTGAGTGGCTGAGTGAGTGAGTGGCTGAGTGAGTGAGTGGCTGAGTGAGTGAGTGGCTGAGTGAGTGAGTGGCTGAGTGAGTGAGTGGCTGAGTGAGTGAGTGGCTGAGTGAGTGAGTGGCTGAGTGAGTGAGTGGCTGAGTGAGTGAGTGGCTGAGTGAGTGAGTGAGTGGCTGAGTGAGTGAGTGAGTGGCTGAGTGAGTGAGTGGCTGAGTGAGTGAGTGGCTGAGTGAGTGAGTGAGTGGCTGAGTGAGTGAGTGGCTGAGTGAGTGAGTGGCTGAGTGAGTGAGTGGCTGAGTGAGTGAGTGGCTGAGTGAGTGAGTGGCTGAGTGAGTTGGTGAGTGAGTGGCTGAGTGAGTGAGTGGCTGAGTGAGTGAGTGGCTGAGTGAGTGAGTGGCTGAGTGAGTGAGTGAGTGGCTGAGTGAGTGAGTGGCTGAGTGAGTGAGTGAGTGGCTGAGTGAGTGAGTGGCTGAGTGAGTGAGTGAGTGGCTGAGTGAGTGAGTGGCTGAGTGAGTGGCTGAGTGAGTGGCTGAGTGAGTGAGTGAGTGGCTGAGTGAGTGGCTGAGTGAGTGAGTGGCTGAGTGAGTGAGTGAGTGGCTGAGTGAGTTGGTGAGTGAGTGGCTGAGTGAGTGGCTGAGTGAGTGAGTGAGTGGCTGAGTGAGTGAGTGGCTGAGTGAGTGAGTGGCTGAGTGAGTGAGTGGCTGAGTGAGTGAGTGAGTGGCTGAGTGAGTGAGTGGCTGAGTGAGTGAGTGAGTGGCTGAGTGAGTGAGTGGCTGAGTGAGTGAGTGAGTGGCTGAGTGAGTGAGTGGCTGAGTGAGTGGCTGAGTGAGTGGCTGAGTGAGTGAGTGAGTGGCTGAGTGAGTGGCTGAGTGAGTGAGTGGCTGAGTGAGTGAGTGAGTGGCTGAGTGAGTTGGTGAGTGAGTGGCTGAGTGAGTGGCTGAGTGAGTGAGTGAGTGGCTGAGTGAGTGAGTGGCTGAGTGAGTGAGTGGCTGAGTGAGTGAGTGAGTGAGTGGCTGAGTGAGTTGGTGAGTGAGTGGCTGAGTGAGTGAGTGGCTGAGTGAGTGGCTGAGTGAGTGAGTGGCTGAGTGAGTGAGTGAGTGGCTGAGTGAGTGAGTGGCTGAGTGAGTGGCTGAGTGAGTGGCTGAGTGAGTGAGTGAGTGGCTGAGTGAGTGAGTGGCTGAGTGAGTGAGTGGCTGAGTGAGTGAGTGGCTGAGTGAGTGAGTGGCTGAGTGAGTGAGTGGCTGAGTGAGTGGCTGAGTGAGTGAGTGGCTGAGTGAGTGAGTGGCTGAGTGAGTGAGTGGCTGAGTGAGTGAGTGGCTGAGTGAGTGAGTGGCTGAGTGAGTGGCTGTGTGTGTGTGCACCACTACAGATCGGAGGCACCTACACTCACCCAGTCATGAGTGGCTGAGTGAGTGGCTGAGTGAGTGAGTGACTGAGTGAGTGAGTGGCTGAGTGAGTGGCTGAGTGAGTGAGTGGCTGAGTGAGTGGCTGAGTGAGTGAGTGGCTGAGTGAGTGAGTGGCTGAGTGAGTGAGTGAGTGGCTGAGTGAGTGAGTGGCTGAGTGAGTGAGTGGCTGAGTGAGTGAGTGGCTGAGTGAGTGGCTGTGTGTGTGTGCACCACTACAGATCGGAGGCACCTACACTCACCCAGTCATGAGTGGCTGAGTGAGTGGCTGAGTGAGTGAGTGACTGAGTGAGTGAGTGGCTGAGTGAGTGGCTGAGTGAGTGAGTGGCTGAGTGAGTGAGTGCTGAGTGAGTGAGTGGCTGAGTGAGTGAGTGGCTGAGTGAGTGAGTGGCTGAGTGAGTGAGTGGCTGAGTGAGTGAGTGGCTGAGTGAGTGAGTGGCTGAGTGAGTGGCTGTGTGTGTGTGCACCACTACAGATCGGAGGCACCTACACTCACCCAGTCATGAGTGGCTGAGTGAGTGGCTGAGTGAGTGAGTGACTGAGTGAGTGAGTGGCTGAGTGAGTGAGTGAGTGGCTGAGTGAGTGGCTGAGTGAGTGAGTGGCTGAGTGAGTGAGTGGCTGAGTGAGTGAGTGGCTGAGTGAGTGAGTGGCTGAGTGAGTGAGTGGCTGAGTGAGTGAGTGGCTGAGTGAGTGAGTGGCTGAGTGAGTGAGTGGCTGAGTGAGTGGCTGTGTGTGTGTGCACCACTACAGATTGGAGGCACCTACACTCACCCAGTCATCCTCACTCCTGAAGTGGCCATCGGAGCTCTCGGGAAGATTCAGGTGACCACATTATACACTACACTGTACACTACACTATACACTACTACACTGTACACTACACTATACACTACACTATACACTACACACTACACTATACACTACACACTACACTATACACTACACTATACACTACACTATACACTACACTATACACTACACTCTCCATGACCCCGTGACCTCCCCGTGACCTCTGCGTGACCTCTGCGTGACCCCAGGTGTTGCCCAGGTTCAATGAGCGTGGCGAGGTGGTAGCAGCTCACATCATGAAGGTGAGGGGCCGTTACCATGGTTACCACGTTACCCTGGTTGCCACGTTACCACGTTACCTTGGTTACCATGTTACCCTGGTTACCACGTTACCACGTTACCCTGGCTACCACGTTACCCTGGCTACCACGTTACCTTGGTTACCACGTTACCTTGGTTACCATGTTACCACGTTACCCTGGCTACCACGTTACCCTGGTTACCACGTTACCGTGGTTACCACGTTACACTAACTAGTACACTAGCACACTAACTAGTACACTAGTACACTAACTAGCACACTAACTAGCACACTAACTAGTACACTAACTAGTACACTAGTACACTAACTAGCACACTAACTAGCACACTAACTAGCACACTAACTAGTACACTAGTACACTAACTAGTACACTAACTAGTACACTAACTAGTACACTAACTAGCACACTAACTAGTATAACTAGTACACTAACTAGCACACTAACTAGTACACTAACTAGCACACTAACTAGTACACTAACTAGCACACTAACTAGTATAACTAGTACACTAACTAGTACACTAACTAGTACACTAACTAGCACACTAACTAGTACACTAACTAGCACACTAACTAGCACACTAACTAGTACACTAACTAGCACACTAACTAGCACACTAACTAGCACACTAACTAGTACACTAACTAGCACACTAACTAGTACACTAACTAGCACACTAACTAGCACACTAACTAGTACACTAACTAGCACACTAACTAGTACACTAACTAGCACACTAACTAGTACACTAACTAGCACACTAACTAGTACACTAGTACACTAACTAGCACACTAACTAGTACACTAACTAGCACACTAACTAGCACACTAACTAGTACACTAACTAGTACACTAGCTAGTACACTAACTAGCACACTAACTAATACACTAACTAGCACACTAACTAGCACACTAACTAGCACACTAACTAGCACACTAACTAATACACTAACTAGCACACTAACTAGTACACTAACTAGCACACTAACTAGCACACTAACTAGCACACTAACTAGCACACTAACTAGCGCACTAACTAGCGCACTAACTAGTACACTAGCTAGTACACTAACTAGCACACTAACTAATACACTAACTAGTACACTAACTAGCACACTAACTAGCACACTAACTAGCACACTAACTAGCACACTAACTAGCACACTAACTAGCACACTAACTAGCACACTAACTAGTACACTAGCTAGTACACTAACTAGCACACTAACTAATACACTAACTAGCACACTAACTAGCACACTAACTAGCACACTAACTAGCACACTAACTAGCACACTAACTAGTACACTAACTAGCACACTAACTAGCACACTAACTAGTACACTAACTAGCACACTAACTAGCACACTGACTAGTGATGTGTGTGTACGTACCAGGTGAGTTGGAGTGCTGACCACAGGGTGCTGGATGGAGCCACCGTCTCTCGCTTCTCAAACTTGTGGAAGTCTCTGCTGGAGGAACCCGCCAGCATGATTCTGCACCTCGCCTAGACGCACTGTACGCACTGTACACACTGTGCAAACTGTACGCACTGTACGCACTGTGCACACTGCAGACCTACACGGTAGAACATACACTGTACACTGTAGGCCCTACACTGTACAGACTACAGTGTACACTAGAACATACACTGTACAGACTATACTGTACACTGTAGGCCATAAACGGTACACTGTACATACTACACTGTACACCCTACACTGTACAGACTACAGTGTACACTGTGGAACCTACACTGTACAGACTACACTGTACACTGCACTGTACACCTACAAGGACCAGTGGGAGGCGCTACAACTTCGAGGATTCCATTCCTGACTGTTGTAGTAGTAGTAGTAGTGTAGTAGTAGTAGTGTAGTAGTAGTAGTAGTGTAGTAGTAGTAGTGTAGTAGTAGTGTAGTAGTAGTAGTAGTGTAGTAGTAGTAGTGTAGTAGTAGTGTAGTAGTAGTAGTGTAGTAGTAGTAGTAGTGTAGTAGTAGTAGTGTAGTAGTAGTAGTGTAGTAGTAGTAGTGTAGTAGTAGTAGTGTAGTAGTTGTAGTGTAGTAGTAGTGTAGTAGTAGTAGTGTAGTAGTAGTGTAGTAGTGTAGTAGTAGTAGTTGTGGTGGTAGTAGTAGTGTAGTAGTAGTAGTGTAGTAGTAGTAGTGTAGTAGTAGTAGTAGTGTAGTAGTAGTGTAGTAGTAGTAGTGTGGTAGTAGTAGCTGTAGTAGTAGTAGTAGTGTAGTAGTAGTGTAGTAGTAGTAGTAGCTAGTAGTAGTGTAGTAGTAGTGTAGTAGTAGTAGTAGTAGTAGTGTAGTAGTAGTAGTGTAGTAGTAGTGTAGTAGTAGTGTAGTAGTAGTAGTGTAGTAGTAGTAGTGTTGTAGTAGTAGTGTAGTAGTAGTAGTGTAGTAGTAGTGTAGTAGTAGTAGTGTAGTAGTAGTAGTGTAGTAGTAGTGTAGTAGTAGTGTAGTAGTAGTGTAGTAGTAGTAGTGTAGTAGTGTAGTAGTAGTGTAGTAGTAGTAGTGTGGTAGTAGTAGTAGTAGTGTAGTAGTAGTAGTAGTGTAGTAGTAGTGTAGTAGTAGTAGTGTAGTAGTAGTGTAGTAGTAGTGTAGTAGTAGTAGTGTGGTAGTAGTAGTAGTAGTGTAGTAGTAGTAGTAGTAGTAGTAGTAGTGTAGTAGTAGTGTAGTAGTAGTAGTGTAGTAGTAGTAGTAGTAGTGTAGTAGTAGTAGTAGTAGTAGTAGTAGTAGTGTAGTAGTAGTAGTGTAGTAGTAGTAGTGTAGTAGTAGTAGTGTAGTAGTAGTAGTGTAGTAGTAGTGTGGTAGTAGTAGTAGTAGTAGTAGTAGTAGTAGTAGTAGTAGTAGTAGTAGTAGTAGTAGTAGTGTAGTAGTAGTGTGGTAGTAGTGTAGTAGTAGTGTGGTAGTAGTAGTAGTAGTGTAGTAGTGTAGTAGTAGTGTAGTAGTAGTGTGTAGTAGTAGTAGTAGTGTAGTAGTGTAGTAGTAGTAGTGTAGTAGTAGTGTAGTAGTAGTGTGGTAGTAGTGTAGTAGTAGTGTGGTAGTAGTGTAGTAGTAGTAGTGTAGTAGTAGTGTAGTAGTAGTGTAGTAGTAGTAGTGTGGTAGTAGTAGTAGTAGTGTAGTAGTAGTAGTAGTGTAGTAGTAGTAGTAGTAGTAGTAGTGTAGTAGTAGTAGTGTAGTAGTAGTAGTAGTGTAGTAGTAGTAGTGTAGTAGTAGTAGTGTAGTAGTAGTGTAGTAGTAGTAGTGTAGTAGTAGTAGTAGTGTAGTAGTAGTAGTGTAGTAGTAGTGTGGTAGTAGTAGTAGTAGTGTAGTAGTAGTAGTGTAGTGTAGTAGTAGTGTGGTAGTAGTGTAGTAGTAGTGTGGTAGTAGTAGTAGTAGTAGTAGTAGTGTAGTAGTGTAGTAGTAGTGTGGTAGTAGTAGTAGTAGTGTAGTAGTGTAGTAGTAGTAGTGTAGTAGTAGTGTAGTAGTAGTGTGGTAGTAGTGTAGTAGTAGTGTGGTAGTAGTGTAGTAGTAGTAGTGTAGTAGTAGTGTGGTAGTAGTAGTAGTGTAGTAGTAGTAGTAGTGTGTAGTAGTAGTGTAGTAGTAGTAGTAGTGTAGTAGTAGTAGTGTAGTAGTAGTGTAGTAGTAGTAGTGTAGTAGTAGTGTGGTAGTAGTAGTAGTAGTGTAGTAGTAGTAGTGTAGTAGTAGTAGTAGTGTAGTAGTAGTGTGGTAGTAGTGTAGTAGTAGTAGTGTAGTAGTAGTGTGGTAGTAGTAGTAGTAGTGTAGTAGTAGTAGTGTAGTAGTAGTAGTAGTGTAGTAGTAGTAGTGTAGTAGTAGTGTAGTAGTAGTAGTGTAGTAGTAGTAGTGTAGTAGTAGTGTAGTAGTAGTAGTGTAGTAGTAGTGTGGTAGTAGTAGTAGTAGTGTAGTAGTAGTAGTGTAGTAGTAGTAGTAGTGTAGTAGTAGTGTGGTAGTAGTGTAGTAGTAGTAGTGTAGTAGTAGTGTGGTAGTAGTAGTAGTAGTGTAGTAGTGTAGTAGTAGTAGTGTAGTAGTAGTGTAGTAGTGTAGTAGTAGTGTAGTAGTAGTAGTAGTGTGGTAGTAGTGTAGTAGTAGTGTGGTAGTAGTGTAGTAGTAGTAGTGTAGTAGTAGTGTGGTAGTAGTAGTAGTAGTGTAGTAGTAGTGTAGTAGTAGTAGTAGTGTAGTAGTAGTAGTGTAGTAGTAGTGTAGTAGTAGTAGTGTAGTAGTAGTGTGGTAGTAGTAGTAGTAGTGTAGTAGTAGTAGTGTAGTAGTAGTGTAGTAGTGTAGTAGTAGTGTAGTAGTAGTAGTGTGGTAGTAGTGTAGTAGTAGTGTGGTAGTAGTGTAGTAGTAGTAGTGTAGTAGTAGTGTGGTAGTAGTAGTAGTAGTGTAGTAGTAGTAGTAGTGTAGTAGTAGTAGTGTGGTAGTAGTGTAGTAGTAGTGTGGTAGTAGTGTAGTAGTAGTAGTGTAGTAGTGTAGTAGTAGTAGTGTGGTAGTAGTGTAGTAGTAGTAGTGTAGTAGTAGTGTAGTAGTAGTAGTGTAGTAGTAGTGTAGTAGTAGTGTAGTAGTAGTAGTGTAGTAGTAGTGTAGTAGTAGTAGTGTAGTAGTAGTAGTGTAGTAGTAGTGTAGTAGTAGTGTAGTAGTAGTAGTGTAGTAGTAGTAGTGTAGTAGTAGTGTAGTAGTAGTAGTGTAGTAGTAGTGTAGTTGTAGTAGTAGTGTGGTAGTAGTGGTAGTAGTAGTAGTTGTGGTGGTAGTAGTAGTAGTGTGGTAGTAGTGGTAGTAGTTGTGGTGGTTGTGGTGGTAGTTGTGGTAGTTGTGGTGGTAGTAGTTGTAGTAGTTGTGGTGGGCTATGGTAGTTGTGGTAGTTGTGGTAGTTGTGGAAGTTGTTGGTTCCCTCTGCTGCTGCTGCTGCTGTCACTTTGTTGTTGATGTCGTGAACACTCAGCGCCCTGTCAAATACATTTCACCCTCTCACTACTCAGCTGTGTGCTTTTAATTACACCACACACACACACACAGACACACACACACAGACACACACACACAGACACACACACACACAGACACACATACACAGACACACACATACACACACACATACACACACACAGAGATACAGACACTCACACAGACACACACACTCACACAGACACACAGATACACACACAGACACACACACAGATACAGACACACACAGACACACACAGATACAGACAGAAACACACACACAGACTCACACAGATACAGACACATACAGATACACACAAACACACACACACAGACACACACCACACAGACACACACACAGACACACACCACACAGACACACACACACAGTCACACACACACAGATACACACAAACACACAGACACACACACACAGACACACACACAGACACACACAGACAGACACACACACAGAGAGACACAGACACACACAGACATGGATACAATCCATAGTTTATTGAGCAAGTGAGGTCGTGGTGGTGGTGGTGTTGGTGGTGTTGGTGGTGTTGGTGGTGGTGGTGATGATGGTGTTGGTGGTGGTGGTGATGATGGTGATGGTGGTGATCTTGATAATGATGCTAGATGAGTGATTGGGTGGGTGGGTGAGTGAGTGGGTGAGTGTGTGAGTGGGTGAGTGGGTGACTGAGTGAGTGGGTGAGTGGGTGAGTGGGTGACTGAGTGGGTGGGTGATGGGGTGACTGAGTGGTGAGTGAGTGAGTGAGTGACTGAGTGGGTGAGTGAGTGGTGAGTGAGTGGGTGGGTGAGTGGGTGAGTGAGTGGGTGGGTGAGTGGGTGACTGAGTGGGTGGGTGAGTGGGTGACTGAGTGGGTGGGTGAGTGGGTGACTGAGTGGGTGAGTGAGTGAGTGAGTGGGTGGGTGAGTGAGGAGTGGTGAGTGGGTGGGTGGGTGAGTGAGAAGTGGTGAGTGAGTGAGAGGGTGAGTGAGTGACTGAGTGGGTGAGTGGTGAGTGGGTGAGTGAGGAGTGGTGAGTGGGTGAGTGAGTGGGTGACTGAGTGAGTGGTGAGTGAGTGGGTGGGTGAGTGACTGAGTGGGTGAGTGACTGAGTGGGTGAGTGAGTGGGTGGTGGGTGAGTGGGTGGGTGAGTGGGTGACTGAGTGGGTGACTGAGTGGGTGGGTGAGTGGGTGACTGAGTGGGTGGGTGACTGAGTGACTGAGTGGGTGGGTGAGTGAGTGACTGAGTGACTGAGTGGTGAGTGGGTGAGTGAGGAGTGGTGAGTGGGTGAGTGAGTGGGTGACTGAGTGGGTGGGTGAGTGACTGAGTGACTCAGTGGGGTGAGTGGTGAATGGGTGAGTGGTGAGTGACTGAGTGGGTGAGTGAGTGAGTGTGTGAGTGAGTGTGTGACTGAGTGGTGAGTGGGTGAGTGGGGTGAGTGAGTGAGTGGGTGAGTGGGTTGGTGAGTGGTGAGTGGGTGGGTGAGTGGGTGGGTGAGTGGGTGGGTGAGTGGGTGGGTAAGTGGTGAGTAACTGAGTGAGTGAGTGGGTGAGTGGGTGAGTGAGTGGGTGGGTTGGTGGGTGAGTGGGTGGGTGAGTGGGTGAGTGACTAAGTGAGTGAGTGGGTGGGTGGGTGAGTGAGTGGGTGAGTGGGTGGGTGAGTGGGTGGGTGGGTGGGTGAGTGGGTGGGTGGGTGGGTGGGTGAGTGGGTGAGTGGGTGGGTGAGTGGTGAGTAACTGAGTGAGTGAGTGGGTGAGTGGGTGGGTGGGTGGGTGAGTGAGTGAGTGAGTGAGTGAGTGGGTGGGTGAGTGGGTGAGTGGGTGAGTGGGTGGCTGGGTGGGTGAGTGGGTGGGTGAGTGGGTGGGTGGGTGGGTGAGTGAGTGGGTGGGTGGGTGGGTGAGTGGGTGGGTGGGTGGGTGAGTGGGTGGGTGGGTGAGTGACTGAGTGAGTGAGTGACTGACTGACTGAGTGAGTCACTCGGTCTCAGCAGTGACCACAGCCGGTGCATCTCCCGCTCCGTCGTGGTGAGCGTGGTGGTGAGCGTGGTGGTGAGCGTGGCGGTGAGCGTGGCGGTGGTGAGGGCGCTGGAGAGGGTGAGCGACGAGCTTGGCAAGTCCTTGCTGAACCTCGGAGATGCGGGGAGCCACAGAGAGGCTCCATCCAGAGGCGGAGTACTGTACAACATTCTGGGAGAGAGGGGTGGGTGGGTGAGTGGGTGAGTGAGTGGGTGGGTGGGTTGGTGAGTGGGTGGGTGGGTGGGTGAGTGGATGAGTGAGTGGGTGAGTGAGTGGGTGAGTGAGTGAGTGGGTGGGTGAGTGGGTGGGTGAGTGGGTGGGTGGGTTGGTGAGTGGGTGGGTGGGTGGGTGAGTGGGTGGGTGAGTGGGTGGGTGGGTGGGTTGGTGAGTGGGTGGGTGGGTGAGTGGATGAGTGAGTGGGTGAGTGAGTGAGTGGGTGAGTGAGTGAGTGGGTGGGTGAGTGGGTGGGTGAGTGGGTGGGTTGGTGAGTGGGTGGGTGGGTGGGTGAGTGGGTGGGTGGGTGAGTGGGTGAGTGGGTGGGTGGGTGGGTTGGTGAGTGGGTGGGTGGGTGGGTGAGTGGATGAGTGAGTGGGTGAGTGAGTGAGTGGGTGAGTGAGTGAGTGGGTGGGTGGGTGAGTGGGTGGGTGAGTGGGTGGGTGGGTTGGTGAGTGGGTGGGTGAGTGGGTGGGTGAGTGGGTGGGTGGGTGAGTGAGTGAGTGAGTGGGTGGGTGGGTGGTGGGTGAGTGGGTGGGTGGGTTGGTGAGTGGGTGGGTGGGTGGGTTGGTGAGTGGGTGGGTGAGTGGGTGAGTGGGTGGGTGGGTGGGTTGGTGAGTGGGTGGGTGGGTGGGTGTGTGGGTGGGTGAGTGGGTGGGTGGGTGGGTGGTGGGTGAGGTGGGGTGTGTGGGTGGGTGGTGGGTGGGGTGGGTGGGTTGGTGAGTGGGGTGGGGTGGGTGTGTGTGTGGTGTGTGGGTGTGGTGTGGTGGTGGGGTGGGGTGTGGGTGGGTGGTGGGGGGTGGTGTGGGTTGGTGGGTGGGTGGGGTGGGGTGGGTGGTGGGGGGGGTGGGTGGGGTGTGGGTGGTGGGGTGTGGGTGGGTGGTGGGGTGGGTGGGGTGTGGTGGTGTGTGGGGGGGTGGTGGGTGGGTGGGTGGGGGTGGTGGGGGGGTGGGGGGTGTGGGGTGGGGTGGGTGGGGTGGTGGGGGGGGGTGGGGTGGGGGTGGGGTGGGTGGGGGGGGGGGGGGTGGGGTGGGGTGGGTGGGTGGGTGGGTGGGGTGGGGTGGTGTGGGGGTGGGGGGGGGGTGGGTGGGGGGTGGGGGGGGGGGTGGGGGGGGGGGGTGGGTGGGGGTGGGTGGGGTGGGGGGTGGGTGGTGGGGGGGGGGGTGGGGGGGGGGGTGTGGGGGGGTGGGGGGGGTGGGTGGGGGTGGGGGGGGGGGGGGGGGTGGGGGTGGGGTGGGGGGGGGGTGGGTGGGTGGGGGGGGGGGTGGTGGGGGGGGGGGGGGGGGGGGGTGGGGGGGGGGGGGTGGGGGGGGTGGGTGGGGGGGGGGGGGGGTGGGGGTGGGTGGGGGGTGGTGGGTGGGGTGGGGGGGGGGGGGGGGGGGGGTGGGGGGGGGGGGGGGGTGGGGGGGGGGG